>NC_090761.1:16829437-16844437 GCF_036898095.1 Palaemon carinicauda
CAACTTATAACAGAGACTTTGAGTGTAGTTGAAAGTATTTGCGGAAGATACAATACTTCTCCATAAATGACATTGGGGATACAACTGAGAATTTAAACCCCGTTCGTTCTAGTATTAGAGAATGTATGGCAATTAAAAACAACTAAAACTAAATTAAAATAAACCTGAGTTTATGGTGGCAGGAAAGAAAAAAAAATATTTAAAAGCCATTGTGATGCAAAATATATAGGCTATTAATAATAACCTGGTCCTGATACCCAGTAGAGTTCGTGACTTAGGTATATTACTGGACTAATTTTCCTGTGTTCAAATAGATAATGTTTTAATAAATATCAGGTCGAATGTTCTGTTAATAAACTTGTGATTAATTGTGTTATTACCAGGATTTATTACTGTAACTCTCTCTCTCTCTCTATGACAACCTATCCAAAGTACAACTTAAGAAATTACAAGATATAATGAACAGGGGAATAAGTTTGATGAAAGGTGTCTCACCTAAAGAAAGATGTATCCCTGTACTGACTGAACTTAACTGACTGTCTATCAAAGTCAGCATATAAATTCTAAGATATGCTCAATGACTCATCAGTTGATCAGAACTAGACGTCCAAAATATTTTAAGAGAATTGCTACACATCATGCAGCTAACAGATCTTATATACACGAGAATGATTAAGGGTAGTGTTAAGTTATTGGATTGGAGCCAGGGTGCACCTCAACGGAATTTTCTAGAACTTCCAAATATGCAGCCTTAAGGCTTTATTACAAATTCCCACTAGACATCCAAAGGACTGATGATATGAAGGTTATCAAGAAGTTGAAGACTTTTACTGTTATGATACCGTGAATTTGACAGTTACAACGCGTATTGCACTATAAGATCCTCTAATTACAGGAGAAAAAAGACGACAAACGAATCTTGTAGGTCCTACAGGGCACAGCTTTTCCGTGTGTGACAAGGAAAAAAGCCCTTAAAGTAAAATAAAGTAATTTATATAAAAAAGTGAAGTATGATATAGTGAGATTCTTATAAAATTAAACAATTGACAATGGAAAAATCTTTTATTTCAAAAACAAAAGATAGAAAATAAATTTTCTCTATTTTTATTTTGAAAGGCTACCGGGGCTGCTGACCTGGATTTTTTTTTTCTTATTGAATGTTCGTTTACTCAACCTATTTTCCAGCGGTCGTGCGCCCCTAAACACCTCTTCTTCCGGAAGACCCCGCCAGATGGGTCACTCCTTTAACGGGATGACCTTGATCTCAACCGGGAATGGAAACCAAGACTTTTCGAATCCATATCCCATTGATCTTTCGTAGGTAGCCATTTCCTCTGGGGATATGGGTCGGTCCGTTTGACACACATTGATTGACTGCTATTCAGCTGATGGTTTCTTTATTCTATTTATCAAATTTGTTATTTACGTGACTGAATCACGATCCTTTTTTTTTATTTTAGAATGAAGATGTTGAATGGATCATTTTGTTTTATATTCACCTGAAAGTAAAGATTTATCATAGCTGGTTTGTGGATATTTTTGTGAAGGTAAAATAAGGTTAGGAATTTTATGTCGACAGAATTTAAGAGAAACAACTTAGAAGTTTTCGACACAACGTAGGCTATATTAGACTGCTTTTCTTAACGATTCCAGATAGAACTATTAGATTAGTTGTCAAAAAAAAAAAAAAAAAAAAAAAAAAGCAATGTAGAAGAAATGATTCCATCGGTCCAATCTAAGCTAATTTAATTTTAGAAAATTAAATAGATTTTAAAATACTCCTTTTCTTATAAGATGATTTAGTTAAAAAACGCATATAATTGCTGATTAGTAAAATCAGATACTGTCATTTAAATAGATGAATTGACGAAATAAAATAAACAGACACAGTTGACTTTACATTACAAGCTTTTGGTCTACAATGATATGTTATATGCAGAAAAATCTTTCTTTCGTGGCCTATAATTTTACACAAATAAACCGTCCATTTTATTTGTTGCTAACCATTCAAGATTACTTGATTCAAAGGTTTTTTATCGTTTATTTGCTATTCATTACAAGAAAATAGCCTCTTTAAAAATCTTACGTATACATGAATGTAGATTTCGGCGGAGCGCCTATTATTAACGTTAATGTATAATTTACTGTAAACAGCGTTCGTGTCATTCAAAAGCTGGCGTATTTTGCAAATGTTCTTTTCGCCGTCACTTCTCGCAAATGTGACGCAGTAGAAATTAAAAAATTTACTTGGAAATTACACGGGTCTCTCTCTCTCTCTCTCTCCTCTCTCTCTCTCTCTCTCTCTCTCTCTCTCTCTCTTTTCAACGTCAAGGTTCTAAACCTATTTTTCTGGAATAGATATCTATTCTAGAATTATTTGTATGTATTTTTCTGTTCGATTTTGCTGGTTTGAAGTAGATTTGTTAAGTAAAGCCAGACTTCTTTGAAAAGACATGTCAAATCCTTCAGTTAAGGTGATACTTTAAAATATTTAACAGAATTTCCTATGCTGACTTACAGTATAATACAATCTATACTACATATAATTTTACTGAGAATTCGTTTTTACTTAATTAGAATGAAATAAAAAGGTAAACGTAGGTAGCTGGGTGATCGGGTGTCATGCAAATTATTACAGTAAATGCCTACAGGTACAAGTAAAACTACATGCTCAACTGCTGAAGGAAAATATATGCTCGTTAATGCATGGATTTTATACATGAGGAGTTTTACTTAGGTCAAGATAAAATTAAGTTTTTACTTTCTCTTCCAATTATGTTTAAAATCATTCCTTGTCTCCTGCACTGGTCTATAAACTAGACAATTATGTTAAATCAGTTCGTTGCCATTAACCTTTTACGATAAAAAATGGTATTTAAGAATTTGGCAAATAATCGGAATTTACTTTTCAGTCAAAAAAGTAAGCGTAGAAGTAAACTAAGCTGAGCTGGTAAAGGTCCTCCTTTTAATAATAGTAAAGAGAAGTAAGCTTTTGGCTGGTAAATCTCCTTTTAATAATAATAAAAAGAAGTAAGCTTTTAGCTGGTAAATCTCCTCCTTTTGATAATCATTTTAGAAGTAAGCTTTTGGCTGGTAAATCTCCTCCTTTTGATAATCATTCTAGAAGTAAGCTTTTGGCTGGTAAATCTCATTTAATATTATTAAAAAGAGGTAAGTTTTGGTCTGGTAAATCTCCTCCTTTTAATAAAAATAAAAAGAAGTAAGTTCAGGGAAAATGTAATAAAGGAGGAGACAATCCCCCCCCCCCCCCCCTAGATCCTGATCCCTCATGTTCCCCTATTGCACCAATCCTAGCCACGTCAAGTAAGAGACAGGTAATGAATATGAACAGGGAACTAAAGACTTTGGGAAAATCGGCTTCTTCATGTTCCCCTTGAACTTGCGTCCCTTTTTTATTGCTTTTTATAGTTAATTGGTCCTGCGGTCTCGGCTAACAGCACGCATGCTCAGTTTCTTTCTTTTGCGTATCTGGTTTAGGAGAAAGTGGAGAATGTCAATGGCAGGGTTACCAAAATCTCTGAATTTTGTGGTGTCGCCATTGGCTGGTTTCTCTTTTTTTCCCCTTTGTTTTCTTGTAGCTTCTTGCATTTTTATACCAAGTAGACAATACAAAGGGCAGTTTTGATGTAGGTTAATATGTCTCGATTTTACCGCCACTATTGGATAATTGAGTTTTGTAGCAAAAGTATTTAAAGGAAGCGGATATTTTTTTCGTACGACACTGCCTCGCATTCCATTAGGCGAAACTCTATCAACATAAATATTGGAGTATATTTCAATTAATTACTGCTTACTGTCCGGTCCATTACTTCCACACCCCAAGAGTGCCAATTTTGTTACGTTTGTAGCCAATAGATAACGTTCTTTCGATATCAATGATATCCACTATTACCACTACAACTGCATTTGAGTGATGTAAAATATGAATATTTTTCTGTTAATATAACTTTTGATGAATATGTAGAGAATCAACATGGTTTCGCCTACTGACCCCGAACAGCACCCCAGTAAGGGTCACGTGACCTATAATAGGTTACCGTTTGGGATTTAATTATAGAGGAAGACCATACAGAGACCGCCCCCAGTACTTTTCCTCACCAATTCGTTGAAATCTTTTGAAAAGTGTTTTTGCTGAAGTTTGGCTCAATACTACACAGTACTCTAGAAGTTGTATTCCAGCTGTGACCAAATTGTGGAATGATCTTCCTAATCGGGTAGTTGAATCGGTGGAACTTCAAAAGTTCAAAGTTGCAGCAAATGTTTTTATGTTGCACAGGCTGACATAAGTCTCTTTTTATAGTTTATATACGAGAGATCTGTTTTAATGTTGTTACTGTTCTTAAGATGTTTTATTTTAATTGCTCTTTACTTCTCCAGTAGTTTGTTTATTTCCTTTCCTTTATCATTGTGTATAAAGTAAATTATATTTTCATATTACAGTAATGAGAAAAAACTTGAATGGCACATTATTGTTTTATTTTATTTTTAGTTCGTTTTAATTTTATTTTCAGCACTTCTTGAACTTTCCCACAACATCAGATATACCTTTGTATTTTCTATTTATATAGAAACCACCTTAACAATTTTCTGGAAAAAGACAAACTAATTTTTCAATGTAGCAAGTGTGTTTTTTTTTTTTCATCGTATCTCCTTTATGTGATGAGAAACTTTTTAAAAAGTAATCATTATGACTCGAATAGAAAATGAAATGCGTTCAGGACTCTATGGTATTGTGACGGGCCAAGAGTAGGTTGTGAGTCAAAGGCGAGGTGAATGCAACGTCTTTGACTCACAACCTATTCTTGGCCCGTCACATTGGTGACCCTTGGACCGTCACTGTATGGTATGATTTGAGGGGGACGAGTGATTTGATAAATTAAATCGGTCAGGTAATATTAGTCGAGGCTGCCTAATCAAGGGAAGTTGGTCTGAATTATAATTTATACTGTCGATATTATCCATGCTTTTGTTGTTTATTTTCATAATGTACAAACACTGATATTAAACCAACATAAAGAATCAATATATGAAATATGAAAACCAGCCTCATCAAGAAATTAGCAAGCCAAGGTCTTTCGTAAAACCCAAGTTCCCAGATATAAAAGAAATTAAAATCTTTCTTTTCTCAGTTATTTCCATTAAATTGACTTCGCACGAAAAATCGAGTTGTTTGTAACTCCATCATTACATATTTAATAGGGAATTTCTAGTTTCTCTGAAAGCAACAAAGCCGTGACAAAGCAAGATTCCACGAAGATCCAATTCGCCGACTCTCTTCCAGATGACATAAGAGGAAATGCAGTCCCTTTATTGTGTGGGTAGAAAAGAAGTCTTGTGAATAGAGGGAATATGAGTCATTCTTGCAGACATCCATAGAAAAATCATTCAGCGGTACGAATTTCCGCGAATTATTATCCGCAAATTTCCTCGAATTAATATCCGCGGAGCTCACGTACCGAAAACTGAGGCATTAAATCTTATTTTTTTTTTGTTACATTTTTGTCAAGTAAAATCAACCTGTAGTTTCGAGACATTTTCGCTGCTTATTTCTCATCCCAGACAGAAAATCTATAACTTTACACTCGTGATGGCCTTTGTTCTAAAGACCTCGTTTCTTTGTGGTACTTAAAGTTTGTGCATAAACGAAGTATTTTCCTTGTTTGGGACGTATTCTCTTTCTACATTACGCTTGACATGCGTGTCTTCAAGAAGAAAAAGAAAATAGAAAATGTTTTGTTAGTAATTTCGTCTTACCGTCAGATATGTAAAACGAAACTCGATAAGCTGGAAATTAGAATAATTTCGTGTAATCATCCAATTATAGCGCTAATTTCATATAAGAACAATATTTCACAAAGAGCGAAGAATGACGATGACAGAATAACTATAATTTGAAGGAGAAATGGGGTTAAAAGATCTGCCAATATTCGCGCCTCATCCCGTCCAGGCCAGTCAGGACAAGGCCCCGTTCCGGGACGCTCTTCGACTCCAGAAGACAATAGTATATAGACCCGATTACATTCTACCCCGCAGTGATAATGTTATCAATCCAACGAATTTACATTCCACTGCATAGAATAGCCTTTGTTTATATGAATAGAAGCAAGAATAGAGATGTTTGGGAACTCTTAATAGTCGTTTGAGCTTTTTCATTTCCTCTTTTTACTGTCCTGATGCGTATTGCGTGATTGCTGTCGTAGATTTCTTTTATGCTTGAATGGCGTTTGAACAACTCGGTAACCTCGTCTAAAAACCAGGTTTCATAAGACAAGACACTGGAGAAATTGGTCATTAACGCTCGCTTTTAAAGGAAGCAGGGTCTTGGAAAGTATATAAAAATCAAATAAAATCGATCAGGAAGATTATTATTATTATTATTATTATTATTATTATTATTATTATTATTATTATTATTATTATTATTATTATTATACTTTAGCTTATCAAGAAAGACATTATTACTAACTACGATAAGATTCATAAAAGTTATAATATAAATGATTATTATCATCAATATAATTATGACTTGAGGGGCACTCAGTAGAGTGCAGACCTCTTCATCGGCAGCTTATTTCTCGACCTTTTGCTCGACTTTGACCTTCACCTTTGACCTTAACATCTATTAATTGACGTGGATTTTCATACACTCAAATATGAACAAAGTTTGAAGTCTGTGACAACGATGTCTAAACTTATGGCTGATTACGTGAATTGGACATTTTGCTTGACCTTTGACCTTGACCTTCCAAAATTTTATCATTTTCAGCTTTTTACATAACAGTTAATCCATGCAAGTTTCATTACTCTACGATTAAATTTGTGGCCAGGAAGGTAGCCACAAACACACACAACAAACACAAACAGGGACGAAAACAGACTCCTTCCAACTTCGTTGGCGAAGGTAATGATGTCTATCATCATTAATAGTATTAATAGTAGCAGTACTAATAGCAGTAGTAGTAGTAGACTTCCCAGTAGTTATAGTGAATTCAAAACAACCACGATTCTAAGTAAACAAACATGCCCATACAATGTCTCATTTTGCCCTAAAACTCTGACTTACAGAAACCCAGCAAATAAGATTTCCAAGAGAACGGAAGGTCAGCAGGCCCATTGACCTACCAAGTCACTCACTGCCACTCTATTTCTGTGATAATCATTGCATTGTATAACGTGGTCGTGCGAAGTTTACATCAAGCATTTGTGATTATGGGCATGTGTGTCCAAATCATGTAACATTTGTTTCTTTTTGTTACGTGGCTAATGTCAGTGAAATTGCTCTACGTAAAGTATGGTCCTGAGAACTAGCGAGGACCTAGTGGCTCTCTTAAAGTCCTCATATCTTTTTTTTTGTCTTTTTATCTTCCTTTTTTATATTTTGCCCACTCTCTCTCTCTCTCTCTCTCTCTCTCTCTCTCTCTCTCTCTCTCTCTCTCTCTCTCTCTCTCTCTCTCTTTCTTTTGTGTGTGGTATATATTTTCCATTATATATTCTCTTGTGTCATTGAACCATCTCTCTCTCTCTCTCTCTCTCTCTCTCTCTCTCTCTCTCTCTCTCTCTCTCTCTCTGATTACAGCCGTGAAACTCTCTTCTCTCAAAAATCCTGTCAGTCAGTTGACCCAAGTAGTAAACTACTTACTTCATTGACATTTATTTGTTCCGGATTGCTGCTTGGAGGAGGGGGTGGGGCTGGATGTAGACGTGAGAGGTCAGCGCTTCAATGAAATAAAAAACCATTGTATGATTACGACAACATCAACGAGGCAACCTTCGCTCCATTCATCAGATACTGTGAATCAGTTGTAAGATTTCAACGGGCAAAAAAAAAAAAAAAAAAAAAAAAAAAAAAAAAAAAAAAAAAAAAAAAAAAAAAAAAAAAAAAACACATTCTTTGACCCATTGTATATTTATTTGCTTCCCAGTGATTGAATATCAATCACGACCCTACCAACCACATTGGCGTTTGTTTGCTTTTCAGGAAACCCTCTCCCTGGTTCTTGTCATTTCGGGAATTGCATCGTGTAAATTCCAGAAATGTTATCCCTCCACTTCAAACCGGGGTGGGAAGGAGGGGGGAGTCACCGATCATCTCTGCAGAATATCAAAAGAAATAAGACAGGCGGAAGTTTGAATAATAGCGTAACTACCTTTATAAGGATGAAAAAGGCGATTAGCCGTAGATTTTGATCCATTTTCTATGGCGTGACCCGGCACGATTAAAGGCTTTTCCCCCTAAAACAGAAAGAAAAAGCCTCCCCGTCGATACCGATAGCACGAACTGACACATGAAGACACCGGTTTCGACCGCTATATTTCAGATGCGACCTCTTCCAATCAAATATCCATCGGACAGCTTTTATATGTTCTAGAATATGGACTGCGGGGCGATTTTAGGAGAGGAAAAGATATTCGATGATTAATGTGCGTTCTTGGCGTTTTTTATGGAAATCATGCAAATCGAGTGATTACATCCGTGCGTGTCGTATAACGGACACAATCGATATTTTTCTTCTCCCTCACCCACGCAACAGTCGTCTACAGTAACCACGCCTTGCTGCGCCTTTCCACGCTCTTCTTGACCCATAACTTTGATGCCTCGGCGCCCTCTCTCTCTCTCTCTCTCTCTCTCTCTCTCTCTCTCTCTCTCTCTCTCTCTCGACTTCTCCAACCTTCACCTATTTCATATTCTTCCCTATCACGTGCCATTCCACGTCTTTTTAAGACCACAGCCAAGATGAGGGGATGATGGGGTCAGAGGTCGAGGTTAAAGGGGAGAGTTTCCGAGCCTTTTCCATACATGGTCATGGATTGTTTGTATCGAGATGGTCGCTTAAACAATTTTTTTTATCTCTCTCCTGCGGAAGTGACAGAGAAAATAATCGAATTCAGGTACTGGGTCAGTTGGTTAATACAGATGATTTTTTTTTTCCGAACTTGAATCTCGAGACGCGTCTGTGATACCAAATGGAATTAATCCAGCAGCATTCTAATATTTACTTAGGGAATGGGGCTACATTTTCACACATATGTTCATCACATAAACGATGTATATAATGAATTTACTTACTTTTATTCCCCTACGGATGCTGATGGCAGCAACACATTTGCTATTACTGTCAATGGAGTTCGGATCAGTGCATGGATCGGTGACCACCAATGAAGGCCAGACGCTGTTGCCACATGAACTGCCTGAACCAATGATGCAGAAGTGGCAACAGGGGGCTTATATCCTCATCCCGAATATTAATAATTGGAAACTATCAACAGTTCCTAAAAATATTGGATGAGAGTAATTCATTTGCACATGATGTTTAAATGCGCGTTTTATACATAGATACGATTTCTACGATGCCATTAGCCATTTGTTTTCAAATCTATACCGAAAACTTTTCGCCATTTGAAAAACTTGGCACCCGAAGAAAAAATTATTCTTAATCTTGAGCGATTGAAAGGTGGGTATCGGAAGCCTGGTAGCTATGTTGAACTTCTTGAAAGTTGTGGAATATTTACATTTTCTGAAGAGGGAGGGGAGAAGACTGCATGCGAGTTTTTCTCATGTAAATTACAGGCGTAACACTAACATTTGCAAGGGAAGGGGAAATCATCGGGTAAAGTCGAGGATTTCAAATGTTATCAAACAAAAGAACATGAACGACGATAACATTATCAATGATTATTTTATCTTTATAATCATCAGATTATTTTTATCTGTTCCAGTAATAGCAATTATTAATGTCAGCACTACTGTTCTTACTAAAATTACTGCTACTTGTGTGGTGACTCCAATTGTCACATTTCTCCAAATTGAAATTGTATTATATCTCACATTGCTTTGTATTACTTTTGACTTTAGCTTCATACTTAAAATGTACTTTTCTATTGTACTTTTGTATTTTTTGTTTCGTATTTTGAGCCAACAACGTTCCTTAATAAAACAGTACTTTATCGCCGCAACAACGCATCAATTGTTTACCCAGAATTACATATTAAAATACTGTTTTCACTCTCCTAAATTATGTAACTTGGACTTCAGCTGTAAGAAAAACAGTATATTTATCATGTTTCTGACCGCAACAGAACCACACATTCCACTCGTAAACTGTGGCGTGAATTTTCTGGAGCAACGATCTCTTCAACCCGCAGAGCCTCCTCCGGTCAATTTACGTGAATCCAGCCTTTGACATACCATGAAGCAATGGTGACCTCATTTATCCTGTCTTGCGAGACTTGTCGTAAATACCGATATTGTCCGCGTGGGACCTCGCCATTGACTTTTAAAAAGAGCAACGTAAACCAACTCCCTCTGAGCAACCAGCTTAACTGTGCCGTAAATTACCCTTGTAAATTGAATCCCCCTCTTCATATAAATCTTGAAACTGTTATTTCAACTGGAAATCACGCTATCTTTGTTTATAATTTCTGACACGTTGTTTTTTCGTAATAAAATTATATTTTATGAACAGGGGCTGTGGGTTGTGAATAAGAAAAATAAATATGCTCTCAGGTAAAGTAGTAGCGTAGCTTATGACTGATCTGTGGGGATTTTTCTGGATTTATCTTTAAATTATTCACAGATGATAAGGATAGACTAATATTTCATGAGATACTGGGATTCAAGTCGTTGAAAAAGATATAAGATAGAAGTTTACACTTCAATCATATCAAGGAAGATTACTAAAGTTTATTAAGATCAAGAGATACATTTTCTTTGGTAATTTGTATCTTTACATTATGAATGACTCAAGACACTTGAATCAAGCAACGAATGAGATAGTTTAAAGATAAGTACTGGAGGGGCATCGCTACTTGTTGGCATTTGCTCGTTAAACGTTTTTTTGAAAGAAAGTAAATTAGTAAGACTGGAAACAACAGAAACTCGAAAAAGATCCTAGAAAAATAAAAGAGAATTGTGAGATATCGCAATTAAACTCAGATAGAAATCAAAAGCGAATAGGCGGCTATGTCATGCTAAAAACACTGGATCTACGCAATTCAAAGAGCTTTGCTAATTCACCTAAGGCAAGTTGAGAAGATCGTCATGGGTAACCACCGTGGTAATTAGAAATAATCTGAGATCACGTTCCAGAGATTGCGTATTACGGACGCATTACGTCACGGATTATTTAAAGATCATGAATCAAGGGGGAATTTCAAGCACGCAAATGTTTTTTGAAGGCAAGTGGATCAATACAAAAGAATGACGGGAGACGCGAAAAAGGGACAAAATGTTGATACGCGATCACCGGAAAATTGCATCAGGGAAAGAAGAGGAATTACAGAGGCAAGAACATCGAGTACGATGGTCTTGTAGCCAGTGATTTTAGCCTTCTGGAAGCGTTTTAAACGTTAAAGAGGCTGTCTGAAGAAAGAATGGCAGGTACTTTAGCCTTCTGGAAGCGTTTTAAACGTTGAAGAGGCTGTCTGAAGAAAGAATGCCAGGTACTTTAGCCTTCTGGAAGCGTTTTAAGCGTTAAAGAGGCTGTCTGAAGAAAGAATGTTAGGTATTTTAACCTTCTAGAAGCGTTTTAAGCGTCGAAGAGGCTGTCTGAAGAAAGAATGCCAGGTATTTTAACCTTCTGGAAGCGTTTTGAACGTCGAAGAGGCTGTCTGAAGAAAGAATGCCAGGTACTTTAGCCTTCTGGAAGTATTTTAAACGTCGAAGAGTCTGTCTGAAGAAAGAATGGCAGGTATTTTAGCATTCTGGAAGCGTTTTAAACGTCGAAGAGGCTGTCTGAAAAAAGAATGGCAGGTACTTTAGCCTTCTGGAAGCGTTTAAAACGTTGAAGAGGCTGTCTGAAGAAAGAATGGCAGGTATTTTAACCTTCTGGAAGCGTTTTAAACGTCGAAGAGGCTGTCTGAAGAAAGAATGCCAGGTACTTTAGCCTTCTGGAAGTATTTTAAACGTCGAAGAGTCTGTCTGAAGAAAGAATGGCAGGTATTTTAGCATTCTGGAAGCGTTTTAAACGTCGAAGAGGCTGTCTGAAAAAAGAATGGCAGGTACTTTAGCCTTCTGGAAGCGTTTAAAACGTTGAAGAGGCTGCCTAAAGGAAGAATGGCAGGTATCTTAACCTGGAATGCCAGGTATTTTAACCTTCTGGAAGCGTTTTAAATGTCGAAGAGGCTCTCTGAAGTAAGAATGCCAGGTACTTTAGCCTTCTGGAAGCCTTTTAAATGTTGAAGAGGCTGTCTGAAGAAAGAATGGTAGGTATTTTAGCCTTCTGGAAGCGTTTTAAACGTCGAAGAGGCTGTCTGAAGAAAGAATGGCAGGTACTTTAGCCTTCTGGAAGCGTTTTAAACGTTGAAGAGGCTGTCTGAAGAAAGAATGGCAGGTATTTTAACCTTCTGGAAGCGTTTTAAACGTTGAAGAGGCTGTCTGAAGAAAGAATGGCAGGTATTTTAACCTTCTGGAAGCGTTTTAAATGTTGAAGAGGCTGTCTGAAGAGAGAATGCTAGGTATTTTAACCTTCTGGAAGCGTTTTAAACGTCGAAGAGGTTGTCTGAAGAAAGAATGCCAGGTACTTTAGCCTTCTGGAAGCGTTTTAAACGTTGAATAGGCTGTCTGAAAAAAGAATGGCAGGTATTTTAGCCTTCTGGAAGTGTTTTAAACGTTGAAGAGTCTGTCTGAAGAAAGAATGGCAGGTATTTTAGCCTTCTCGAAGCATTTTAAACGTTGAAGAGTCTGTCTGAAGAAAGAATGGCAGGTATTTTAATCTTCTGGAAGCGTTTTAAACGTCGAAGAGGCTCTCTGAAGTAAGAATGCCAGGTACTTTAGCCTTCTAGAAGCGTTTTAAACGTTGAAGAGGCTGTCTGAAGAAAGAATGGCAGGTATTTTAGCCTTCTGGAAGTGTTTTAAACGTTGAAGAGGCTGTCTGAAGAAAGAATGGCAGGTATTTTAACCTTCTGGAAGCGTTTTAAATGTTGAAGAGGCTGTCTGAAGAGAGAATGCTAGGTATTTTAACCTTCTGGAAGCGTATTAAACGTCGAAGAGGCTGTCTGAAGAAAGAATGGCAGGTATTTTAGCCTTCTGGAAGCGTTTTAAACGTTGAAGAGGCTGTCTGAAGAAAGAATGCCAGGTACTTTAGCCTTCTGGAAGCGTTTTAAACGTTGAAGAGGCTGTCTGAAGAGAGAATGCTAGGTATTTTAACCTTCTGGAAGCGTTTTAAACGTTGAAGAGTCTGTCTGAAGAAAGAATGGCAGGTATTTTAGCCTTCTGGAAGCGTTTTAAACGTTGAAGAGGCTGTCTGAAGAGAGAATGCTAGGTATTTTAACCTTCTGGAAGCGTTTTAAACGTTGAAGAGTCTGTCTGAAGAAAGAATGGCAGGTATTTTAGCCTTCTGGAAGCGTTTTAAACGTTGAAGAGGCTGTCTGAAGAGAGAATGCTAGGTATTTTAACCTTCTGGAAGCGTTTTAAACGTTGAAGAGTCTGTCTGAAGAAAGAATGGCAGGTATTTTAGCCTTCTGGAAGCGTTTTAAACGTTGAAGAGGCTGTCTGAAGAAAGAATGGCAGGTATTTTAACCTTCTGGAAGCGTTTTAAATGTTGAAGAGGCTGTCTGAAGAGAGAATGCTAGGTATTTTAACCTTCTGGAAGCGTATTAAACGTCGAAGAGTCTGTCTGAAGAAAGAATGGCAGGTATTTTAGCCTTCTGGAAGCGTTTTAAACGTTGAAGAGGCTGTCTGAAGAAAGAATGGCAGGTATTTTAGCCTTCTGGAAGCCTTTTAAACGTTGAAGATGCTGTCTGAAGAAAGAATGGCAGATATTTTAGCCTTTTGGAAGCGTTTTAAACGTTGAAGAGGCTGTCTAAAGAATGGCAGGTATTTTAGTCTTCTGGAAGCGTTTTAAACATTGAAGAGACTGTCTGAAGAAAGAATGGCAGGTATTTCAACCTTCTGGAAGCGTTTTATACGTTGAAGAGGCTGTCTGAAGAAAGAATGCCAGATATTTTAGCCTTCTGGAAGCGTTTTAAACAAGTCTCTAAAATATATATAACTCTTCCAGAAGGCTAAAATCGTTGGCTTCAACACCATAGGCATTCGCTGCACAGCCTCTAGAAAGATTACAACATTTCCTAGATGCTTAAAACAGCTGATTATGTAACTAGATATAGGAGGAGGAAACGACAGTGTTCATGAGTTTTTATTGGAAATGGTGGTGATAATTCTCTACATAATTAATGCAATGACATAGTTCACGACTTGTAACTGATGCACTAGGGATCGTAATCATATAATTATGATGAATCAGGTGACATTTTTTATCATGGGAATCATGATTATAATGAGGGTTTCAGGAACAAAATCACGAAGAATGATTAGAATAATAATGAATATCGTTATTGATTACACAAAATTATATAAAGCAATTTGTTCTATTCAGAGATCATATTATTTAGATAAGAATTGGTATTTTTATATTTCATACCTCTGCCTATAAAAATATTTTGGATATATAAACCCACATAAAGTGAGATTTACCACCAACTTAATGAAAAATTCCTATTTAATTCCTAAGCTTAAAGGCATCGAAGATAATCTGCAGTCGGAACGTTTAAAATGTCAAGAACTTATTTGAAATTATTTCGAAAGAAGAAGAAATTGATTAAAATGAGTCATTGGTTAGGAAACGGGACATATCGAAAAGATTATAGGTTTTGCAAATTAGAACAAACTACAACGTAATTGTGATATCTAATTTCTAATAGCTAACAAAAATTATTCTAGATCTCATGAATTAGAATTATATTTGATCACTAATATTGAAACATATAATCCACGACAAAATTTATAGAGACAAAAAAAAAAAACTTGTAATAAATGTAAATTACAAGAACAAAAGAAATAGATGAAATGCGTTAATAAACATGTTCTAAATAAAATACTATTTGGTAAACAGTGAGATTTGTGAAATTCTCGCTCGGCCAAATCTTAAGAGATATTCTCTGGATTAAAATTATATATATATATATATATATATATATAGA
>NC_090761.1:16849437-17096787 GCF_036898095.1 Palaemon carinicauda
AATTCATTTAAAAAGTAATATCTTTCAGAGAAGATTCTATAATATAAAATTATATTTTAGATTACTTAGGTAAGGGAATTATCAATGAATTATTCAGTAAATCGTAAATGAGTATTCGAAATAATGAATGATTTTTCTTATTTAGGAAAATTAACGATGTATATTTATTTTTATTGAATGCGTAAATTCTCTCATTATAATACTTTCACTTATGAAGGTGACTTCATCTCTAAGCATTGGTATGGCACTATGAATGCGGTCCCAAGAACAATGGTCTCCTTAAAAGGACTGTGATATAATATAGTGTACCAACCGTGTGTCACACGATCGTACATAGTTTATTTTGTGTATATATTATGCTTGTATCTTCGCTCTCCCCTCGCACTAAAATGAACCTGAAAAAACATGTCTGTTTTTCTCATCGGTAACGGTGTCGATTTTGAACAGGAAATTTCCTGTTGCCCTGAGTGACCCACCAATGTGACGGGCCGAGAGAAGGTTGTGACTCAAAGACAGGATGAAAGCAACTGAGTGAGTTTATTATAGAACACTCTCCTGTATATACAAAAGCTCAAGGCAACAGGAAATTTCCTGTTCAAAATCGACACCGTTACCAATGAGGAAAACAAACATGTTTTTTTTCAGGTTCTTTTTAGTGCGAGGGGAGAGCGAAGATACAAGCATAATATATACACAAAATGAATTATGTACGATTGTGTAACACACCGTTGGTACAATAGCCTGAATAATTTGAGCCGACTCTTTGACCATCATGTTGAGGTTGGTCATTTCTCCCTTTCTCAATCGTACACATTTACTCATTTAATTTCAGTTATTATTTATATTTAAATTATAAATTATTATATTTCTACATTGGGATCTTCAGTAAAATAAGCGATATGGGAATATCTTTAACTTATATTTTGTAATAATGTTTTTCATAAACTTCGTCTAAAGATTGTTTTCTTTATAATCAAACTATATTTGCTAAATCACTCTTATTTTGACAGATTTGTGGATAAACAGATCTGTCAAAGTGATTTAGCAAATATATTATTATTATTATTATTATTATTATTATTATTATTATTATTATTATTACGGACAGAGTCTTGGCAAAAACAATACAGATTTTGCTAATAGTAAAACTATTCGTTGCATTAACGATAGAATGATTCATTAAATGCACCAATGACAGTCGACTAATGGCAAGGGTAAACAACCTATCACCTGGAAACCTTCTTAATGACTGGAAGGCTTTACACATCATGGGCACTAACCTCTCAAAAGGGTAAACAGCGAATAACAATGTTGAAATGTTACGTATATTGCAGCCATATACATTTTCCTTTTAATTCAGTTGACACTAGAAATCTAGAACACTCCAGTTCTCAGCAAATCAATTGATTTTATTGTAATATTCTGTCGTATTTCTACAACCAGGCTATTGAATAAAGTACGTGATCTACTTCTTAGATTGAGATACAATACAGGCCTAAATCGTTAACCTTACGAACAAATTCAATCACTGGACTCAAATTGGTGGAAGAGGAAGACTTGTAACCCTTGGGCACCAGATACCACACACCTACATTCACTTATATATATACATATACATATATATATATATATATATATATATATATATATATATATATATACATATACAGTATATATGTATATATATATATATATATATATATATATATGTATGTATATATAATGTATATATTATTGCATATACACATATAGGTATACTATATACACATATTTATACACATATGTGTGTATGTTTATACTATTATATATATATACATACACATATATGTATATATATCTTTATGTGTATACAGTATGTAGCATGTATGCATAATTTTGTATGTATGCTAGTAGCTGTAGATATATACTATTATGTATATTGTAACTACATAAATGCTACAGGTACAAAACCTGTATTCAAAACACCAATCGAAAGACATAAATTCTACAAGCTGTAACTGCCCAAACAAATATGACCGTTATTTTCTTCTTAAAGATAAGCAAAAAAAGGTTAGCAACTAACGCTTATACTCTTTTGTATCATGCAAATAATATCAGTAAAAAACACAATCATTATCTTTATGAAATCGAATAAAGCACCATGTCGTGTCTAAATATTTTGGGGTATTAAGAATATATCGTTATGTGTTTCCTGTCACGAGCTTATTTTTGCCCTTTTTTTTCGATGTGACTCTTCAGCTGAAGAGACATTCATTTTTATTTCCTACAGTATTATTATTATTATTATTATTATGATTATTATTATTATTATTGTTGTTGTTTTTGTTGTTATTATTATTTATTATTATTATTATTATTATTATTATTATTATTATTATTATTATTACTATTATCATTATTATTATTATTATTATTATTATTATTATTATTTATATTATCATTATTATTATTGTTATTATTATTATATTATTTATCATTATTATTATCTATTATTATTTATTATTTATTATTAATATTATTATTATTATTTATTTGTTATTATAATTTATTATTATTTGTTATTATTATTATTATTTATTATTATTATTATTATTATTATTATTATTATTATTATTATTATTATTACAGACAGTGTCTTGGCAAAAACCAATCAAAGTATAAGGGAATGTGTGGATAAACGAACACGCAATGTCTTACACTCGGTTGTTGATAAGTCTGTTTTACAAATCATTTCGGTACTTAAGGTAGCAGCTGGCGATTTCATTTCAAGGGTTAGAACGAACGCTGGAAGTTCTTACTGATATTCTGCAGTAATTCACGATAATTTTACATTGTAATGAATTATGAAAATGAGGCAAATTGAGTAAGGAGACATCCAAGTCTGGGTATTACACCGAACATGTACCATCACTGTCCATCATGCGAAGCTAAAGACTTGTCATACCGACAGATAATTATATGAATTTTGGAGATTGGAATGTCGAGGACAAATAGCGATAGGAATATTCAGATAGTCTTTGTCATTTCAAAATAAGCTTCTTCTACCGGATTGGCAGTATGATTTTTATGTCGTCTGTAGATATATGTTTTAATGTTGTTAATGTTTTTAAAATATAGTATTATAATTGTTCATTACTTCTTATATCGTTTATTTATTTCCTTATTTTCTGTTCTCACTGGGCTACTTTTCACTCCAAAATCAAACGATTGTTCTCTAGTCTTGGGTTGTGCCATAGCCTCTGTACCATGGTCTTCAACTGTCTTAGGGTAGAATTCTATTGCTTGAAGGTACACTCAGGCACACTATTCTATGTTATTTCTCTTCCTCTATTTTTATTAATCTTATTTTATCAAAGTTTTTATAGTTTATATAAGAAATATTTATTTTAATGTTAATGTTGTTAATGTTCTTAAAATAGTTTATTTTTCCTTGTTCCTTTCCCCACTGGGCTATTTTTACTGCTGGGGCCATTGGCTTATAGCATCCTGCTTTTCCAATGAGGGTTGTAGCTTAGCAAGTAATAATAATAATAATAATAATAATAATAATAATAATAATAATAATAATAATAATAATAATAATTTCCGCGACAGCTCTGGAAGGTATCCACGGTGACCACATTCACAGCGTCGGGCCATATAGCTCAAACTCCAAATTCCATTGCATTTCACTCAATGTACAGCAATTTCCCATATCGGTGTTTGTTTCATAAGAAATTAAGCAAAATATCAGATTCGGAATAAGACGGTCGTAAGGCGAATTACGGTAATGCAGTAGCATAGAAAATATTGATATTGTTATGGGATTATCAGTATTCAATGGTTAATACACGGAGTCTTTTATGAAGTAGTTGATTAACACATGAGTCTAAAAAACACCAGTAATGGCTTGTTATTTGCTTTTCATTTCAAACGAAGTAATGGGTAATTGATCTATTAGTTGAGATTAAGAGATAAAAGAAGCGAGAGATTTCAGGTGGCCAGTGTCAAGTCTTCAGCACAGAAATATCTGACACTACATAATTTCGATTTTTGGAAAAGTAAAATACAGTAGCAATTAGTAGAAATGAAGATGTTAATAATAAATACAATTGTTTTTTATGAGGAAGGCTAAGTAATATAATCACATATATTCTTTACCAAAATGTATAAACATTATAAACATTGGGGTGCTTGTGGCATGATTGGTAACGTCTCTGCCTGGTGTTTGCCAAAAAGGGGTTCGAGTCCCGCTCAGACTCGTTAGTGCCTTTAGTGTCTGCAACCTCACTATCCTTGTGAGCTAAGGTTTGAGGGTTTGGGGGAGCCTATAGGTCTATCTGTTGAGTCATCAGCAGCCATTGCCTGGCCCTCCCTGGTCCTAGCTTTGATGGAGAGGGGTCCTAGGCTCTGTTCATATATTATATGGTCAGTCTCTAGGGCATGTCCTGCATGCTAGGGCAATGTCACTGTCCCTTGCCTCTGCCATTCATGAGCGACCTTTAAACCTTTAAGTCTTTGCTCTTATGTTGCCAATTATGTTTTCCTTGAATTAGCCATAATTTAGACCATTGTTTTACTAGAATTCAACGATATATAAAATGAACAACTCATTACAGATGGAAACTGGGGGGACACTCAGTAGAGCGCAGACCTCCGCCGTGGCAGCCTATTTTTCGACCCTTTGCTCGACCTTGACATTGACCTTTGACCTTAACATGTATTAATTAGCGTGGATTGTCATACACTCAAATATGAACCAAGTTTAAAGTCTCTGTGACAACAATGTCCAAACTTATGGTTGATTACGTAAATTAGACATTTTGCTTGACCGTAACCTTGAACTTTGACCATGACCTTTCAAAATTTAATAATTTGCAGCTTATTACATAAGAGTTAATCCATGCAAGTTTTATTACTCGACGATTAAAATTTTGAATAGGAAGGTCTTCATAAACAAAAACATACACAAACATAAACATAACCTCCTTCCAACTTCGTTGGCGGAGGTAATAAGTCCATAGGACATGGATGCCTCGCCGTGAGTTGCAGATCTCTGGCAACCGGGATCAGATTAGATTAATTAAGGCATTTCCGTAGTTTTTTTTTTATTTATGTTTTTTGCAACTGCAAATTGAGATGGACGGGGAGAGAAGGAAGGTAGATTTAAGAAATGTGAGGTCAAAGGCTTACAGAAAATCAAGTCATCAAGGTACCGTATGATGCATTAGTGTTCGTGACAAGATATGCTATGTTAAGTAATATGGATGCACCATTTAAGGTGTTCAAACACACACACACACACACACACACACACACACACACACACACACACACATATATATATATATATATATATATATATATATATATATATATATATATATTTGTATGTAAGTATACAGAGAGAGAGAGAGAGAGAGAGAGAGAGAGAGAGAGAGAGAGAGAGAGAGAGAGAGAGAGAGAGAGAGAGAGAGAGAGAGTAGAAAATGTTTAGATAAGTTAGTTACATAATATAAGCCCGATTTTATTAGCTTCATTTATATTCACATTCACATTTATATAAGAAATCAGTCATACGCACAAGCACAAGTACAGTGGGAGACAAAGAGAAGCTTGAAAAAAAAAAAACTAGGAGTCCAGTATGGAGGATAAAATTGTATTTTGAAATCTCTGGCGTTTTAAACTTATCTTTAACCGTAGCCTCTCTTCCTTATGTATCACTAGAAATTTCCATCTCTGAGAAATTGAAACTTGTCATAGTCAGTTGAGACAGTACACAAACATTCGTTGATCTTACTACAATTTCTGTATATTTTTTCAATGTCGTTTTCGTTCATCTCCAGAGTTTAATTCCCATTTTAGACCTCGTATGACAAAATCCACTTTTCGCAAGTTCTTTCTGAAATCTTTTCTATTTTGTTAAACGATATTTATCGAAGGTATTTGGAGCTTTCATTTGGTTTATCAAATGGACGTTTTTATTATTGTCAATTTCAGTTTGTAGTTTTCATGAGTAACCCGTTCTTCGATGTCCGTTGGTAGTATTAATTTTCTTTTGAATATTTCCGTTTACTATAATTATTTATTCTGAGTTCATTCATCCTTACATTATGAATTATTATACTCATTAGTAGCTTCAATCTTTGCCTTTGTAATTATATTTTGCTTTACGTTATTTATTCATCAATTTTGTAATCGGACTTGTAATTACATTATATGTTCGAAGAGGACACATCAAAGCTGTTTTACTCACCAACCTTACCTATATGTCGGTTGAATTTAGGGGTAAGCGTTAGAATCGAAAGACCTACTTCTAATATCTTGGCTCTCTCCATTTATATTTACAATTGTGCTTTTAATGAGGCACGCTATGCATGGAGATCTCATAGGTAAAACACCTAAACGTTTTGGTCTTGAATTGCCACTTATGAATGGCAGAGGCAAGGGTCAGTGACATTGCCCAAGCAAGCAGGACAATGCACTAGAGAGGACCGTAATAAATATATATGATCAGCGCCCAGGCCCCCTCCCCACCCAAGCTAGGACCAAGGAGGGCCAGGCAATCACTGCTACTCACCAGATAGACCTATAGGCTCCCCCAAACCCCCCCTATCCTTAGCTCACAAGGATTGTGAGCTTACATCGACCAAAGGAATCAGGAGTTTGAGCGGGACTCGACAGTCTGGCGATTACCAGGCAATGACGTTACCAACAGGCCACCGCAACCCTTACATACGGTGCCAATCCTTGCGTTAATAACCAGCCAGAGAAAATCATGAAAAATGGGCGTGAACTCATCACGCGAGGGTTTATTCATTATTAATTTGGCTGTCTGATTAGATGAGCTCTATAATTAGGGACTTCGCAAACAATTATAAAGACAGCTGCATTAACCTACTCTAGGAATTACAAGATTTTTTATTGTAACGTGTTAAGAAGTTTTGTTTATGAAAGTTACATTTGTTATATGGTTATGTCTTATTTTCACTGCTTTTATTATTCGATATGTCAAATCAAGATGTACATGACTCTATTTTCTGTATTTTTTTATGTATGTACCGGATTATTTATTATCAATATTTTTATATGTAATTTTCATGTTTATTTTAACATCACTTATTTTATTTATGTACATTTAGTTTAAGCTTCCTCCGTCCCTTCAACTTCATATATTCATAATTATAGTCTTATTTTTATACTTATTTTTATATATTATAATGGGAAATTATCAATTTGCTTCATTTTTTTTAATATCAATGATAATTCAACTCTGTATATACTATATCGTGTAGGTCCCAGTAGGCTGGCTTGGGTATTCCACGAAAGTTTTCTTTTACGTAAATATGCATTTTGTTCATTAAAATTGGTGCGAGCAATATAACTCCAGAAAGAATGTGTTCAACAAACGTTATTTTCAAAGGGCCCAAATTTTTCTAAAATCTTGTTAACTATTATTTGTTTTACTGCAAATTCATGAAAATTTTATACAATAATGATGACGTCATTCGAAATGGGCTGGCGTAGAAATATTTTACATCTACAGTATAGATTTCCGACATGTTTAAATTTTTTAAATGATGAGTTTTTCTGCAGCAATTTCTTGTATAAGCTAATATTTCAACTCGGGCCAAAATATTTATTATTTTCCGTCAGCAAAACCTTTTCAGGGCAGATGGTTAGTAAAGAACCATTTTCATACCTGTATTTATTTCTTGCATCTCTCTCATACAGTACCAAATCTTTTCATCATGTCTTAAGTATTTCTCAATCTATTACGTAACTGTTCTCAGTCCTCCATTATTTATTTTTGTCTTGAAGGCTCGTGTCTTCTCTCTTTTCGTCATTTAACAACATTGAAGTTTCTTTGATTTATTTTATCACACTTAATAGAAATATTAACTTGAGATAAAAACAGTTTACATTAACACTTTATAAAACTGTTTATCCCATTTAAACTATCACAATAACCTAACAGTTTTATACCATTTGTACTATCGCAATAAACCAACTGTTTTATCCCATTTATACTATCACAATAACTTAACTGTTTTATCCCATTTACACTATCACAATAACTTAACTGTTTTATCCCATTTATACTATCACAATAACTTAACTGTTTTATCCCATTTACACTATCACAATAACTTAACTGTTTTATCCCATTTATACTATCACAATAACTTAACTGTTTTATCCCATTTATACTATCGCAATAACCCAAAAGTTTTATCCCATTTGTACTATCGCAATAACCAAACTATTTACACTATCGTAATAACCAACCGTGTCTCGAATTCTTCAGAAGTCACTTACGCAGTTTCTTTGTGTATAAAAATCCGTTATTCTTCAGTGTGCACTTCAGGATTTTTTTATGCTTATGAGAAAGGTAATCATTTTATGGTAAGGGAGAATACCCCAGCCACTTTCCTTTCGAAACATTTTACCAGTCCATTAACATGATCATGGATGGCTAAGTTTATTATGTAGCTAAATCCTGAGTAATGTTAAGTTAAAGCAGTTGCAGGCAAGACTGGGAAGGATCTAAGGGTGACAAAATGACAAAAAGTTAAAGACCATCACCCATGTATCAGGAGATAGGGAACTCCCCTTAACAACTAAATTAATGCATGGCAGTTTTCTTGATTGAGTTTCAAATCCCTTAAGGAAGTGAATTCACTATAAAGCAAACGTAAAATAAGAAAACTATTGACAACATATTAACCTAACACTGTTTAAATGGGTAATTTTAGCAGAAACTTCATAAGGAAATATAAAACCGATTTGTTGCTTCTGTTACGCCAATACAGCATCTTTCTCTTATGAAACAGAGATAATTACGAAAACCGTGTCTCTCTCCACCTTTTTTTTTTTTTTTTTTTTTTAATAGCATGTTTTCCAGCATTAAGAGAAAATGTCCAAACCTTCATTCGTCTACTATATGACAATCCGCAGCAAAATAGATATCTGTTTAAGGCTCGAGATGCGGATGGCAGGTTCATCCTTGCCAAGATTCTTGGGCATTATGTGTTGTACTATGCTAGCGATATTTTTAGATTTATTTCAGAAGCAGGTCGTCTGAATGCTATTTAACTTTTATAAGGACATCTTCGCTTTTATTGTTTTAAATGGAATTTCCCTTTATTCTTTATTTATAACAAATTATATCGGTGTCAGTGACCTTCGATGTCAGGAAGTCAGTAAACATGTAAAGTAGCTTCCACAGTATGTATCTTTCTCCATAATCTACACTTAGGTATTACCCACTTTGTGTCATCTGTTGCGACTTTCATCGGCGCCTTACATAAATACAGTATCTGCTTCTCTTTGGTTAATGTTTTGGAACTTACAGGCTCCCGTCATTTTTCCTAAATATTCTTACGTACACCTGCAGTACCTTTGATTTATACCGCTCCAACCATACAGTTTTTTTTTCTCCTATTCTTATCACATAACCGAATCATTTTAACACATACTTATCAACTACTTCACTTTTAAAGTCAACTTTACTTCGCTTTTACATTTCTTCACTTCCAGTTAATTAAACGACATTTTATCTAACACACGTTCTACTGTAGAAACAGTTCAATTTAGATCTTCTCATGGGAATTCACATTCAACTTATACAACAAATTCTTCTTCCCTCGAGACCCTTCTTTTACATCATTTCAAAATATATGTATCTTTATGCATTGAATTCACTGCCCTCTGTTTAGATTGGATGTCAAGTACAACTCACACATCTTCATTCATCTATCATACTTACCTCCATTACCCCGATTTAAACTTCTCTAGTTTCTAGTAAATGACTCCACCAACAACTACTATTTACGGGATGTGCAAGACTTAATCATCGAAATCTTACTTTTTAAACCAATGACCATCACACAGTCGTTTAGTGTGTATGCTAGGTAAGATCTTTTGCACAGATTATTTCACAAGGTTACACAATGTGTTCATTGCTACATTTACCCTAACCTATGCTGACTTGTCGTTCAATATTCGAGAGTTTATATTCCGTTACCGAACAACATAAGCTTTACTTTTCACACTAACTACAATTATGGATAAAAAAAAAAAAAAAATTCTCAGACTTGCTGCAATGCCAAATTATTCATTTTCTTGTTCCCGAGACACGTTTACACCAAGCGAGCAAATCTCAATTTCTTCAGACCTGCTTTTATAATAATCTATTCACTAATGTGACATCAAACCTATTTTTACGAAAAAAAAAATATAACCTTATTTTTGCTTTAAGATAAAAGTTTCAACCACTTACTCCAAGCTGATTGTCATGTACGTCATTCCTGATTTTTTAGATACACACAGACGCACACACGTTCATGCTATCTATTATTCTTCATACATTATCTATCTATCTATCTATTCAGTAGATCATAAATAGATTGGGTTATATCTAATATCAAAATAATAGTCCTGTAAGAATCCTTGGACGTTTTGATCCATGGTATAAAGACCTTCACAGAAATCATCAGATCAGATCATTATGTGGGAACATAATAACTGGGTCCTAATCTTTGCTGCGGGATTATAGCCCTCATATTCACCTTTCCTTTTATCTCTCTCTCTCTCTCTCTCTCTCTCTCTCTCTCTCTCTCTCTCTCTCTCTCTCTCTCTCTGGTGGCTTTCATATATTTTCCATGATATATTCCCTCGTGTCATTGAACCATTTCTCTATCTTTAAACTTTACATATGTCGTAAACTTTCTTATATAAGCTTGTAGATTTAAAGGCAAAGTTTGTCCTTAATTCATCGGAAGACCGAATAGATAAACTGACTGATTAATTTATTGGCAGATTAAAGATTTGATTTATTGCAACATTCAGAATTATTTTACCCTGACAAAAGGCTTTCGTTATTTCAACCGCTATTATTTAATAATTCTCAATTAGAAAATCTTATTGTCGTTCTTACATATGACATTTGCATTTGAGAAGTGAGATGTCTCGCTTAATTGCTTATTCACTTATAATCAGAAATGTGAACCCATAAAAAACATAATAAAGACGTCGCTTAAGGTCTATCTAATCCTTTAATGTCATCCGAAGATCGTCCATAACGGCTTTCAAATTTCATGTTCTCGGAAGTGGATTATTATTTATTTTTTTTTTTTTTTTTTTTTTTTTTTTTTTTTTTTTTTTTTTTTTAGTTCAATGTGACCGCCTAGACCACTGAGTTTCCCTTTTTTTATTCGTTCATTGATCTGTTTCGGTTGTGTAATTACTTTTCATGAAGTTGCTATTTAGCTTTTTTGGACTTACCCTCATTTTAAATATGGTTTACCATATTTAATTTTATTCACACTGGAAATTTCATGCGAAACACTGAAATGTGTACGTAGCTCAAAATATGGAAATCCACACTCGAATTCAAGAATATTTACTCACCAATAAAGATAAAAGATGTTGTCAATGAATTTATTGTATAAATATCTGTATATTAATATAATTATTATCAATAACCTACTTTTTCCATTTTTACCAGGAAATTTATCATATGTTTTTGTCTATACTTTAGGCGTAATAAAGGAAATCACCTTCTATAAGGTGAATGCAAAATCTCTCTCCTAAAAGTCAGCATTACAACAAAGGTGGGCACTTATGCAAAGTATTATTATTATTATTATTATTATTATTATTATTATTATTATTAGCTAAGCTACAACCGTAGTTGGAAAAGCAAGATGCTATAATCCCAAGGGCTCCAACAGGAAAAATAGCCCTGTGAGGAAAGGAAACAAGGAAAGGAATACATTACAAGAGAAGAATAAAATCAAAATGAAATATTTTAAGAACAGTAACAAAATTAGATTAGATATTTCACATATAAACTATTAAAAACATCAAAAAACGTATAAAAACATTAAAAAAAGATGAAGATGAATAAGATAGAACAGCATGCCTGAGTGTACCCTAGAGCAAGGGAACTCTAATCCAAGACAGTGTTCGAAAAAGATCAATAAATATGTTTTCGAATAACAAAGGAAGTTAATCTTTACATGAACTTTTAAGATTATCGATATAATACCAAATGAAGAGAAGATATTAATGAAGAACTATATCTTTGAATATATTAAATAATATAAAGGGCTTTTTGAAGTAACAACTCTCTTTCTTGATCTCACAATTCAATTTTACTTTAAAATAACATGTTGTTATTATTATTATTATTATTATTATTATTTTTATTATTATTATTATTATTATTATTATTATTATTATTATTATTATTATTCGCCAGTAATAAAACTCACAATAAAACAGTCCAACCCAAGATAAATGTAGTGTGCTAATTATCTTCTCTTTACTGTAATTTGCAAGATTTTTACGAGTTATTTTTTGTTCTATGTCGTGGAGTGATTAGTGTAAATTGCTTGTTTCGGGATATTGTATTTACAACGTCACGTCTGGATCGATCTCAGGCCTCTTAAACAACAACAACAACAACAACAACAATAATAATAATAATAATAATAAGTAAAAGTGCAATTAATTTATCCTTCTGTTATTCTCAACGCAAAAAGAGTAATCTTTGTACCATTATTTCTCTATTTTACATTAAAGTTACGCAATAATTTTGTATTTATGTGAAAATTAATTGCTTATATGTGTATATTATGATTTAATTAGCAATATTTACTATATATATATATATATATATATATATACTGTATATGTATATATATATATATATATATATATATATATATACTGTATATGTATATATATATATATATATATATATATATATATATATATATATATACACACCGAAACTGTCGTTCAGCGTAATATACGAATCTCACTATCCTTTCTTTCACAAATGATTATTATATTCATGGGATAATTCCTTTCTTATGGGTGTTTATATTGCCTTCATGGTATCAAAATGGAAAATTATGTTTTTTTTTCCAAGATTTAATTTTTTAATTTTTCGTTTTCCAAAGAATTTTTTTTTTTTTTTTTAATTGGGTTAAAAGTGAAAGCATGAACTTGGACACCATTCTGTTAAGGTCCATGACAAAGAAATTAAGTCGGAAAACAAACAAACTTAATTAAAAATCGATTAAAAACTTCGAAAAAAAAATCGAAAACCGACTGACATCAATTAAGAGATGTTCCTCGTCAAACTGAAGTAGGCCTATTCAAGTTGTATCATCAAAAGCGTGATCTTGGACGCCATCGCGATAAAGTTAAACAAAAAGACATTAAGAAAATAGTAAAAACAAAAGCATAAACATATTTGTATAAGTGTAAAGCAGGACTCGCTGATACCAAGAGAAGGCACACCTCACCTCTCTGTCTGAAAGTCCCACGTTGTGGAAATGAGTCCAGAGGCCGTCGTGATATCTTCCTTTGCCGACACTCGCCCTAGAGCAACTGACCGGGATCCAGGTTCCAGGTTCCAGGAGAGAGAGAGAGAGAGAGAGAGAGAGAGAGAGAGAGAGAGAGAGAGAGAGAGAGAGAGAGAGAGAGAGAGAGAGACAGTATTGACGTAAAAATAAAAATAAAAAAAATTTATTTGGTGAAGCTCACGAAAGTCTTCCGGATCACGCATGACCCTTTCTCATAGGGTCACGGAGCGTGAGTACTCTTAATAATAATAATAATAATAATAATAATAATAATAATAATAATAATCTATATCATCATTAGCTCGTTTTAGTGTTATAGGTTAAAAAAAATGGTGAAAATTTAACATTTATTTAGTGGATAAGCTTTCTTAAAACTGTTGTCCTTTCGTGTTGTCAAAGATTCTTCCATCGACGTGAGCATAAGATATAGAAAATAAAAACCGGTTTTCACGTTTCCAAAACCAGTTTTCAGAAAACCGTGAAAAATATTTGGTATCGTCAGATGTCTTTTGCCAAATCCCAGCCCGTGTCTTACGTAAGGTTGGGCAATCTAAAAGGTACGAACGAACGAACCCTTGTTAGGTGTGTCAAAATAAAACTATATCTTACTGTATTGATATTATTTTTAAAATTGGAATTTGTAATTGGTTATTATTATCATTATTTTTACTACTACTACTACTACTACTACTACTACTACTACTACTACTACTACTACTACTACTACTTATTATTATTATTATTATTATTATTATTATTATTATTAGCCCTCTCTTTTTTAAAATAGCACCTGTCAATCATATCTGGAGATTGGAATATGCTTAGTTTTGCTGCCATCATCTTAACATGATAATAGATAATATTGGTTCTTTCAATGGTACATCTAAAACAGAAGCTAAGCCTCCCAACTGCAGATTTTTGGATAAAAAACATTACGTTTTAGAACATCTTTTTCTATAAAACGTAAACCACAGAGAGGAAATCTATTATGACCTTAACATTATTGTGATACTGCCCTCGTTCGTTGGCGAGGGGTCAGGGTCAGCGTTGATCATCCAATGTATAAATCAATGTGCATCTACTGTTTTAGGAGCGTTGGTCTCCTCTCGCTTATCTACTGAGATAAGCGATGTACCTTTCCTGCCTTTCGTTTGATTTTCAAGTACAGACTAATGAGACTTTAAACTTAATGTCCTTATATATCACAGGTCTGAGGAAACCGTGAAAAGGGAAAAGTAAGGAAACTATTGACTTTATTTTACCTCTTAAAAGAAGCAAGGTTGTATCAGTTATGAAAAACGTGAGGGAATACTAATATATATCCTTTTAAAGGTGTAAAGGCCACTCATGAATGGCAGAGGGAAGGGACAGTGACATTACCCTAGCAAGCAGGACAGTGCCCAAGAGACTGACTTGTCCTTATATATTTATGATCAGCATCCAAGCCCCCTCTCCACCCAGGCTAGGACCAGGAAGGGCAAGGCAATGGCTGCTGAGGACTCAGCAGATAAATCTATAGGCTTCCCCGAGCCTCCCATCCATAGCTCACAATGACGGCGAGGTTGCAGCGACCAAAGGAACTAACGAGTTTGATCGGGTCTCGAGACCCAGTTTGGCGATCACCAAGCAAGGACGTTACCAACAAGCCATAGCAAAAACAAAATAAAATCATCGTATTCCTGCATATTCCTATACTTATCAACCTTTCTTTCATTGTATCTCAAAGCTTTGGAATTCACCAGTTGCCTCAGTTTTTTTCCTTTCTCCGAAAATATTATATCCTTCGAGAGTCATGTTAATTCCGTTAATTTTGTCTCCATCGGGTCTGGGCTAGATGGGGTTTGTTGATTATCCATCTAATACTCACATTCCACCGTTTCCGTATGCTGTTGGCTTTTTTTTTAATTAACAGAATGCCGATGTAGATTTTGTGTGTATCATAATCTTCATGTATCTCGTCATCGTTATCAGATTAGAGGTGACAGAAGCGTGCAACCTCTCGTGTTCCGTATCACAGATAACATGGTCGAGGAAATGTCCATATTTGGTGTGTCCTTGTTTTCCTTATTTCTTATCATTTCTCTTGGCTTCATGACCCAATCTTTTATTAAGACGAGGATAATTCCCCGAAGAGATGAATGGACAGGCGTGATGAAGATGGAAATTGTATGAAAATGGTGGATATTATTGAACCCACTTACTGTATTGTCTGCTCAAAAGAATATCATATTTATGAAATTCTTCATAATATTTCCATGCTTCTTTCATCTGTTCCGTTTGAGAGCTACATTATATTTTAATAAATTTCCTTCCAATACATTTCCTGTCGACTTTGTAATTGTTTGTTTTAGGTGATAATGCTCTTTTACAGTGTCATATTTTTCAACTTTAATTTTTTTCTAAAGTTCCACTTACTGACCTAATATATTGTACGCTAACCTCTGCTAACCTCATGTCCACCTTCGTGCCAGATTATGCATTTTATAGCCTCTTAAGCGCATTCCTTCTGTTCAGAAATCCTTATCCATTTGAGAGGACACTATTGTGCGCAATTATCCTTACGAGGCGCAAAAGGACTTTGTAATCATTCCAGAGACTTGCGTGTTTATTCCATGTTTCTTTATCACACAGGTAAGCTCGTTAGTTATAGGTTCGTTTTAATTAACGAGTCAAGGGTTTATTGCTTGGCCTCATTTTTTTTTCTTGATACTGACACTCAAATTGGATGCGCTCGTCCTCATTAAACTTGAATTATCACTTCATGATTACTTTATCAGTTGAAATTCTTCTGGAGAATGTCAAAAAGCAACAACAGCAACAGAAGCAAAATAAAATTGATACAATGACGATTATGATGATGATTGGCGTCGTATAGTATATTTGTAATCTTTATCCACCTTTTTTTCCAAGAATTGTTTGACCCTTTTATTGCAGATAAGGAACAAAAATTCAGAACACATCATTTCCTGAAATTTTTTATTAGTTTAAAGCTTGAATTCTATCAAAGACTTATATCAAAGCCTTAAGACGGATGTTGACGTTTCGACATTTCCAGATTAATTTCCTTTTCCTTTTCGTATTTGTGCCATTGTCCTATTTCACTGGGTTCTTTCGTCGCTGTAATACCCAGGGTTGAAAAATATTTACATTATCTATTTCTAGAACCATCATTCATTCTCTTTATTCGATCAATCATTACCGGTTCTCTGCTAACATGACACTATGTGTTTCTCTCACTTTTCAGTGTATGACAGATCCATCATGGACACCATTTTTGTGTCAAATGCCAATTTCCATGGGTGTCTTTTCATTCTTTCATTATGGTACTGTTGCTGTAAATATCCGTGCTATTTTTTTAGACTAAACTGTTGTTGGTGGTATTTTTAACTTCTGAATATCTTTTCTTTTGTACAGTACTTTGGTGTATAATGGTTTCGAACTCAGAATTTCCAATTTGTTTTAAGAGAAACTGAATGCGACTTTCTGAATTACTGAATCAGGAGCCTTTAAATTTGTTATTTAAATGGAAGTTTTATTCCAGCTGTGACCAAGTTGTGGAATGATCTTCCCAAAAGTTCAAAGTTGCAGAAAATATTTTTATGTTGAACAGGCTGACATAAGACTTTTTATATATAGTCTATATATGAATTACTGTTTTAATGGTGTTAATGTTTTTTTAAATATTTTATTTTAATTATTCATTACTTCTTATATCGTTCATTTATTTCCTTGTTTCCTTTCCTCACCGGGCTATTTTTCCTTGTTGGAGCCCTTGGGCTTATAGCATCTTACTTTTCCAACTAGGGTTGTAGCTTGGCTAGTAATAATAATAATAATAATAATAATAATAATAATTTAATAATAATAATAATAATGGCATAGCTCTAAATTATAGAAGCAAGTTTTAAACCTTTGCTATATCAGGAAGGATTGGGTATCTACACTGTTAAAAGAACTGTAATTTTAATCAGAAATTATCCGTAAAATATGCTGTTCTCAGCCGTATTTCAGTAAAATACAGTCGGCCGTAATTTTTACCCTACTTTGTTAATATCTTTTACGGGTTGGTAACCGTGATAACACCACTTTACGTCAATATATCTGTTTTTAAAATGATAAATGCCTGGCAACTTTTATTCCAGGATTTTTTACCGTTTTTTTTTTTTTTTTTTTTTTTTTTTTTTTTTTTTTTTTTTTTTTTTAAGTGTACCTTCCAACTATCCAACTAGTTACAGGCAAAAAAATATTCCAGTATTTTAGAAATTCTTGACTTATCTTTGTTACATTGATAACAATATAAAGCTATGTATGTTTATTTCATCTTGATGCCTGGAGGGGCGTGTATCTAGACCCAGTCCGTCCCCTGAGGAAGTTGAAAACATTATTATTATTATTATTATTATTATTATTACTTGCTAAGCTACAGCCCTAGTTGGAAAATCAGGATTCCATAAGCCAGTGGCCCCAACAGGAAAAATAGCCCAATGAGGAAAGGAAACAAGGAAAAATAAAATAATATAAGAACAGTAACAACATTAAAATAAATATTTTCTATATAAACAAAAAAAAAAGTTTAACTAAATAAGAGGAAGATATAATAGTGTGCCCGAGTGTACCCTCAAGCAAGAGAACTCTAACCCGAGACAGTGGAAGACCATGTTCTAGAGGCTTTGGCACTACCCAAGACTAGAGAACAGTGGTTTGAATTTGGAGTGGCCTAGAAAAGCTGCTTACCATAGCTAGAGTCTACTCTTCCGTTACCAAGAGGAAAGTGGCCACTGAACAATTGCAGTGCAGTAAGCTATTCCTTATTCTCCTAAGAAATGAGGTCTTTAAGAGTGAGGATTAAAACAGAAGTATAAACTTATGGAATTCCATGTAATTCACATTAAACACAGCTTTGCTAGCTGACCTCCCCATCTGGGGCTTTATTTCTAACTTACTATCGAACCTCTTTATATTGATAGTTGATGGTGTAACAACTGTTTCCTTCCTAACTCGGCCCTCTCCCTTTGTAACCCTTTGACCACTGCTTTCCAACTCTGCCTTTTGCTCTTTATCTTAAACTGCTGCCCTTTTTTTTTTTTTTTTTTTTTTTTTTTTTTTTTTTTTTTTGCTCAGTAACTGTGATTTTGAGTGATTATCTGTCGCCTCTGCCATGTCTCGTTCATTTGTCAATGGTAAAAGTAATTGAACGTCTCACTTCCGTCAACATTTTGATAAAAGTTGGTCACATTACTTCAAGCTTGTGTTAGAGTAATTGCAGAGTTCTACCTGCTAAATATGTTGTCAAAATCAAATTCATGGTTCTTTATCACATTTGTAAGTGTCATATTTATCGTATTTTTCATGTTTAGAATATTTCTGCCATGATAAGGATGCTTTCTCTTTTGTCTCCCTCTTTAGTAAGATGAAGTTAAAGACAAGTTGGTTTGATACTAACTGTGGCACAGTTCTGGTATGTGGTATTCTACTGTTAAACCCGCTAAAGTAGAATAATGATCAAGAAAGCGCACTTGACAATGTGTCTTGCAAAACAATGAGATGTAAAAAAAAAAAGGCCTTGAAGTATTTTTCTCCCTACCTCATGGGGCCATCTGTCTTTTTAGTCTATAGGTACTGGTTCGGTTATTCTTTAGAAAGAACTCAAGGGGAGGGTTCCTTCCTTCGCCTGTCAGCCGTCCTAGTTTAAAACGTCAGCCCTCCTCTATCAACATCGATTAAGGAAATCAGTAATCCTCAAACTAGTCTTTCTTCCCTTCTACTACCGGCTTTGGAATTCTCTTCCTTGTTCGTGATTTTTATTACCTTTCATCCATTGATAGGCGAACTTATTACTTCCTTCATGGTTATTTTAACGGTATTTTGTTTATATTATCTCTTTGTTTTGCATGACAAAGTCAAGTACGCTTTCTTTGTCATTATTCTACTTTAACGGGTTTGACAGTGGGATACCACATGCCAGTACTGTGCCACAGTTACTCTCCCATCCAAAAAGGCGCTCCAACGCCCCTGACATGAATACGAGAGCAAACTAAAGTAGAGGATATTACTGCATTATTATTATTATTATTATTATTATTATTATTATTATTATTATTATTATTATGCTAGTACAGTCTAACTGGTTAGGCCTAGGTGCGTGTTAGGCTTACCCGTGCGACTATTACCGGTCCCAGGGGGGGGGGGATGTTGTAAAGTTTCAATCATTGTTTTATTTTGCTCGCCCGTTAAAAATCTAATTGTTCATTTACATATATTTGCTATCAGTTTAGCCTAGTAACAACATTTCTGTTGTAGCCTTGTCTACAGTAAATGGTTATATTTTATGAATTTTGTTTATGTATCCCTGTGAGATTTCTTGCTGTTATTGAAATAACAACATAGACCTAATCTATAAGTCAACAAACTAATGATCTATGAATATATTAGTTTATTATGCTATTGAGCATGATACTTTTTGCTAAATTTCATTCTCTCAAGAATGGTATATAATATATATATATATATATATATATATATATATATATATTATATATATATATATATATATATATATATATATATATATATATGTATATATATATATTATATATATATATATATATATATATATATATATATATATATATATATATTTATATATATATATATATATATATATAGAGAGAGAGAGAGAGAGAGAGAGAGAGAGAGAGAGAGAGAGAGAGAGAGAGAGAGAGAGAGAGAGAGAGAGAGACCCAGAACTTGTGCAAGAGAGCGTGTTACTTTAAGTAACTCATATGTAACCTGGAATTCCAGTGTCAAACACCAGTCCCTGCAGACTGTGATTAACAATGATAATAATAACAATAATAATAATTTACTCTTAAACCAGGATCCTGACTTGAACAGTAATATCCTGACATAAAAGAAAACCTTAAATAGAACGTTTTCTGTGAGTTTTAAGCATGGTACACTAATCTATATGAGAGAGAACAGGAGCAAAACTTTTTTTTTTCCTTTTTTTTTGTACGTGATTAAGAAAAAATGTAAGAATTTCTCATCCCAAGAGATCACTTTATGAAGTATAAAATAAAATACTTCATATTAAAATCGACTATAAAACAAAAGCTCATTGAAGAGGTCTAGACTGATACTGAACAGGTGCCAGTTACGGTAAGATTTATTATATATAACCCCAAGGGCTCTAAAAGGAAAAAATAGCTCAGTGAGGAAAGGAAACAAGGAAATAAATAAACCATATGAGAAGTAATGAAAAATTAGAAAAAAAAATAATTTAAAAAACATTAACCCTATTAAAACAGATAATTCACATATAACTATAAAAAGACTTATGTCAGCCTGTTCAACATGGAAACATTTGCTGCAACTTTGAATTTTTGAAGTTCTACTGATTCAACTACCCGATTAGGAAGATCGTTCCACAACTTGGTAACAGCTGGAATAAAACTTCTAGAATACTGTGTAGTATTGAGCCTCATGATTGAGAAGGCCTGACTATTAGAATTAACTGCCTGCCTAGTATTACGAACAGGATAGAATTATTCCAGGGAGATCTGGATGTAAAGGATAGTCAAAGTTATGAAAAATCTTATGCAACATGCATAATGAACTAATTGAACAACTGTGCCAGAGATAAATATCTAAATCAGGAATAAGAAATTTAATGGACCGTATATTTCTGTCCAACAAATTAAAATGAAAATATAGGCTATTTACACACACACACACACACACACACACACACACACACACATATATATATATATATATATATATATATATATATATATATATATATATATATATATATATATAGGCTAATGTGTGTAAGTGTGCTCACATATACGTTATAAGACGTTTCAGAAGTTAACACACACACACACATATATATACATATATATATATATATATATATATATATATATATGTGTGTGTGTGTAGCCTATATATACTGTGTATATATGTGTGTATATAAATCAATAATGTATGTATGTATATTTATACATATAATGCACACACATATATAAATATGTGTATATATATAAAATATGTATATATATATATATATATATATATATATATATATATATATATATGTGTGTGTGTGTGTGTGTGTGTATAGCAGGGAAACCCTACTCTATACAGAACCTCCACAGTCATTTTATCATGTGCATTCCAAGGCATTCAGCTTCTCAAATTACATATTGCTCATTTATCGTCAAATCTACACAATCGAAGCATTTAAGAGATCAGGAAAGTCTTCAGTTTCCTCTTGAAAGCCTTAATATCTTCAGTCTTTCGGATCTCTCGTGAGAGCACTGAAAGAAATGCTAAGTTGTCGTCTGCTTCTGCTCAAAAATGACCAACTCTGAAAGCTTCTAGAAGCCTAAGAATACACCATTAGCTGTGTTCGTACAGGTAATCATTTGCATTAGAACTTTTGTCTGATATTTTAAGTAAAATCAATGGGAATTTAATTAGTGTAACTTCTCGTTTACTTCTCTAAAAGTATTAAACAAATAAAGATTTTACTTCTGTTCCTCATTTTGGTGAACTGTTCTTCATTGCCATAACTTGTTTCTCAGAATTCTTAGTATAACCGCAATTTTCTTATCCAAAAGGCACAATTTGTTGTTGAATAATTTACTGCTTAATAGAACGTTTTATCGTAACTCAGTAGATGGAAAAATTACATTTTTTTATTCATAGACTTATCAGGAAAACAAAAGTTTTTGGTATTTAGTATTTGTGCAATTAGTTTCCAGTTATTATATTTCATTATCTATTGCTATACTGGTCACCCAATAGATGGCGGTAATATTTCAGTTTTGGTTTTTGAGCTTTGAAGTTTTGATGACTTCTGAATATTCAGTTTAAACCATAATACAAAGTTTGTTGGTGATAAGTGAATAATTCGACAATGCTCATGACAACAGTTTAAAGGATTTTAAGGTGTCCATGAATGTTCTCATAGTTTTATTAATATTCGAAATATCATGGAATTTATGAGATAATGTGATATGAGTATGTATAGCCTACTGGTCTAAGAGATAGGTCTAAATCTATATTTTCAGTGTTACAGGAAGTAAGCAAAGGCTTCTATGTATCGTAAATCTTAAGCCTAGATATGAAAAAGGACTCAAAAGAGTTCATGTAAATTGAAAGAAATGCTAAGTTGTCGTCTGCTTCTGCTCAGGATGGCCAACTCTGAAAGCTTCTTTAAGCCCAAAAATACGCCATAAGCTGTGCTTCGTATAGGTAATCATATACATTAGAACTTTATTAAATATTTTAAGTAAAACCAATGGGAATTTCGTTATTGTAACTTCTTGGTTACTTTTTTTTTTTTTTTTAAATCGTAAACGAATGAAGATGGTATTTCTGTTTCTCTTTTTTCTTCTTTTTGTGAGCTGTGCGTCATTGCCATAACTTGTTTCCCAGGATTCCTTGCAACACCCAATTTTCTGACCCAGACGGCATAATTTGTTGTTTAACAATTTCTAACTAAATAGAACTTTCATCGTAACTCAGCAGTTAAAGAAATTACATTTTCCCAATTAAGTTGAATATTGGCAAAACAAAAGTTTTTGTTATTTAAAAGTCATACAGTTAGTTTCCAGTTGTTATATTTTATTATCCATTGCTGTACTTGTCAACCAATAGATGGCGTTAAATCTTCTCTACAATGCCCTTGTTTCGTACTTTTGAGACTTACATTATATGCGCCGGGGGTGGAAAGGTTGTAGAGGAATCATATACTCGTCTTGTTTTAACTGAAACCTGGATTTTTGATATATACAACTTTTTACAGGAATATTTTAGATTAAATTCCCCATAATATGTATTATGATGAATCAATTTTTATCTGTTTTAGCCATTTAAAATACTCGTTGACTTTTATTTCCACCCTCTCCCATAATGGACTTGCCGAAAGAAAACATCCGTTTCGACGTTTTCTTTGAAGGAATAATTAGGGGATTCTTCTTTGTATGCGGTGACTTTTTTTTTTTTTATTTTTTTTTTAGAAGAATGTACTAATGTCTCATACTATGGGGTCCTTTAATGTTCATGCTGAACTGTTGCTTCAACACTGCTTTTATATGAATTAGAATTTTCTTGAATTGAATGCTATTGGCGGGAGGTTTATAATTTTTTTTTCTTTTTCTTTTTCCTTGCCACAAGGACACAGCACCGGGGTTATTGGATCAGAAAAATTACCTTGTTTTTGTGAGAATATTTGCATGTATTGATAACTGAACTGACCTGTATTTGAGTTTTCAAAAAAAATTTCTGAATGGATTACTTTATATCAGAGATTCAATCAGAATTTGACTTTGCATAGATATTTATTATTTGTTTCGGTGATTTTAAGTTTTGATTGCTGGTTTGGAAAATATTTCTGAGTAAAACGAGTGTCACTTTAGTATACTACATCTGGTACAGAACGTGATCATTTGATGGACAATGAAAGATTTCTGTATAAACTGCATAAGGAACTCGAGTTTAAGCTTCATAAAAGTTGTACACCCATATAATACAATTGTACATTATAGAGCTGAGTTGTACACCCATATAATACAATTGTACATTATAGAGCTGAGTTGTACACCCATATAATACAATTGTACAGTATAGAGCTGAGTTGTACACCCATATAATACAATTGTACATTATAGAGCTGAGTCTCAAGACGGTCTTTCTGTCTCAATGTATGCTGTGTTTTTATTTAATCTTTATAGTAGACTCCAACAGACTTTTGTGTTCGACAAATATATATTCTCTCACTAAACATTAAACCTCACCATTCCTAAATGACCAACATTTCAACGGAATAGTGATAAACTAAGCGTTTGATTTACTAAGGAAATAGGGGACACAAACATATGTTATTGCTTTTATACATAAACCTCCGAATATTCAGTATATTCTTTTAGAATAAGTTTCTTGGTGATAAGTGAATAATTCGTTAATTTCCATAACATCAGCTTAAGAGATGTTAGATGCCTGTGATAGGCGGTGCCTTATTAATATTCTAAATAGCATCGTATTTATGGCGTAATAAGATGAGTATGTTTACTGTTATATGATAAATTATTATTATTATTATTATTATTATTATTATCATCAGAATTATTATTATTATTATTATTATTATTATTATTATTATTATTATTATTACTTGCTAAGCTACAACCCCAGATGAAAAAGCAGCATGCTAATGCTATAAGCTCAAAGGCTCCCACAGGGAAAAATATCCCAGTGAGGAAAAGCAATAAGGAAATATATAAACTGCAAGAGAAGCAACTAACAATCAAAATGAAATATTCCAAGAACAGTAACATTAAAATAAATCTTTCATATATAAACTATAAAAGGTAAGCTACATCCCTAGCAGGAAAAGCAGGATACTATCTATATTATCTAAAGCAAATGCTTTAATGTATCAACAATTTTAATTCTGGATATGAAAAAGAAATCGAAAGAATTCTGGTAAACTGAAAATGTTCAGTTGTCGTCTGCTTCTGCTTTGAATGGTCAACGCTGAAATCATTTAAAGACTAAAAATACATCATAATCTGGCTTCATATATAGTTTTATACATTGAAAAGTTATCAGATAGTTAAAGGAAACACCAATAGGAATTTCGTTCGTTTAACTTCTTCATTTGCTTTCTTTTTTCATAATTTCATAAACAAATAATGATGCTACTTCAGATCCTCTTTTGGTAATACTGTGTGCCATTGCCCTAACTCGTTTCTCAGAATTCTTTGGGATATCACCAATTTTCAGATAAAAAAAGCATAAGGTGTTGTTTAAAAATGTATAACCCATTAGAGTTTTTATTATTACTTAAATAGTTTATTATGTATGTTCTGATTAGTAAAATAAAAGATTTTTATTACTATGTAAACGTCATTCCAACAGTTACCAGTTTCACTGGTCAACCAATAGATGGCGTGGTCAACCAATAGATGGCGTTAAACCCCAGTTTCGCTGGTCAACCAATAGATGGCATTAGATACCTCCTACATAGTCCGTGTTTGTACTTATAGATGTAATAAACTCGTTCTCAGTATATCCTAATCGTTATACGAATATTTAAGATAAAAATCCACATTATATGTACTTCGATGAATTCATCATAATATGTATTAACGCTTTAGTGAATTTCACGAAGGAAACCATACAATTTAATTGTTTTTCTTTGAAGTATAGCTCATGGGGTCTATTCTATATGAGAGGTAATTCTATTATATAATAATGTACTCATTTCCATCTTATGGAGTCGTATAATGTTCAATATGTTCATAAAATTCATGATAAATTGATACTTCAACAATGAATCTTTTACGAATTCGTATGTCCTACATATTTATTACTATTCAAAGGAAGCTCGTAACTACTATTACCCTTCCATAAAGATCCAACATCGTGGTTATAGAATCAGGAATTTAACACTTTGTTTTTATGAGAATATTTGTATGTATTGTCTATAAATCTGTCGTGTGGGACTTCCGTATTTCAGAAATTTAAACAAAATTCAACGTTTCACATATATTTATCTTTAGTTTGTGGACGTTTTAAGTTTTAATGACCCGATTGATGCATTGTCTGAGTAAAATTTAGTGATATTTTATTATTTTTCACTGTTGAAAATAAACGTAACTTTAATTTGAAATTCTCCGTAAAAATATAGTTCTCAGCCGCATTTCAGTAAAATACAGGTGACCGTAATTTTTACTCTACTTTGCTATTACCTTTTATGGGATGGTGACCGTATGTCACTCCTTAACGCCAATATATTCGTTTTTAAAACGTTAAAGGCCTGGCAACATTTATTCCAGGATTTGTACCGTTTTTACGCCAAAATTTTTAGTGTAGCGTACATTGGGTAAAGAACGTGTAATAATTTGATGGTTACAGAAAGAGTTCTGTATATACTACATAACCAACTCGATTTTAAGCATCTTAAAAGTCGTACACCCATATCAATCAAATGTAGGGGGTTTCAAGACAGACATCATGTCAATGTATAATGCGTTGTCATTCAAAATTGACTCTAATAGACTTTGTGTTCGTCAAAATATGTATTCTATTACTGAAGAATAAACCACAGAAAACCCTAAATGGCTAAAATTTCACCGGACTATTGAGGAACATCCTCAGTTAGGACGCATTCTAATGCTGAGTTTTGAATATCAATATTTAGGTATGCAGGTGAATCTGGCTTAACTTACAAAGAAGGAAACCCACTAACACATGCCATTGCTACTCGGATTACTTCAACGCATTGCAGGGCCATTAGACATTGCTTGGGATTACCAATTGGAATCTGGGCAGAAAGATTATAGATAACGTGGGCATAAACGCCAATATGATCTGAAGGTGAATAGCTCTGTCACCGAGACCTAAGAGCTCATGTGCCACTCATATTACTAACACATATGGACGCCCTTTTTAGACCTACCGGTTTATACCCGAGATACCATGAAGCGCCTGTCGGAAACGTCCATGCCTGGTGATATGCTGGACTGGGGTTCGAGACATGTTCAAGATCTACAGTTTCATTTAGTGTCTGCAACCTCACCATCACTGTGAGCTAAGGGTGGGTGGGTTGGGGGAGCTTATAGGTTTATATGTGAATCATCAACAGTCATTGCCCGGGCCTCCCTGGTCCTAGCTTGGGTGGAGAGGGGCTTATCGGCTGATTATATATATATATATATATATATATATATATATATATATATATATATATATATATATATATATATATATATGGTCAGTCTCTAGGGCATTGTCCTGCTAGGTCATTGCCATTGTCCTGTGGTTCTATATTTCATAAGCGACCTTTAAAGCATCCAAACTCACATATTATCTAGAGTTTTGAACGTCTTTAGGCAAAACGTCTAAACAGCTATGCTGAAAGCAATAATATGTTTCCCAATTTGCAGTTTGGCTTTCACAAAGGCCTTGGCGTATTGATGCCCTTCTTGCAATCTCCAACGCTGTACAAAATATTATTCGTATGATTGACCTTGATTTTTGTACTGCCTTTGATTGTGTTAATCATGAGGCCCTTGTTTCATACTTAAACATATAGGGATAGGTGAGTGTTTTCTTAGCATCATTACTAAATGTGTAAGAAATAGACTGCTAGAGTAGTTGTTGATGGACACCATATTGACTAAAGGAAAGTGATATTTAGTGTTCGTCATGGCAGTGTTATAGGTCCACTACTTTTCATACTATATACGCATGATATGTGGTTTGCCCTAGAAAACAAGCTTGTTGCATATGCAGATGATGCTACTCCCTTTGCATCAGTTCCATCTTCTGAATGTAGATATGAGGATTCTGAGTCCCTTAATAGAGATCTAGCTTAAATTAGGGCATGGTGCTAGTTATGGAGCATTAAGTTGAACCGTAACAAAACTCTAAGTAGCCTATAATTATAAGGAGGTCAAGAGGATAATGTCTTTAACTATATAAAATTCATTTAAAATTCTAGTTGGGATTCTTGATTACAAATTTACTTTTGAGAAATACATCTGATCAGTTTCTTCTTCAATTCAAAAAATTGCTAATTGAGTCAGACTTTTAAGATTTTTGGTGATCAATCTATTCGGAATTAGTGTTTTAATTCTTTTATTCTACCTTGTTTCGAGTATTGTTATCCTGTCTGGTCTTCAGCTGCTGATTCTCATCTTAATTTGTTAGAAAGGAACTTGCGGTCTATTAAATTCCTTATTCCTGATCTGGATATTAATCTCGGACACCGTTCTTCAGTTAGCTCTTTATACATTTTGCATAAGATTTTCTATAATTGAGGCCATCCTTCACATTCAGATCTTTCTAGAATATACTGTACCATTATGTGCGTACTAGGTATGCAGTTAATTCTAATAGTCAGGCTTTCTCCATTATGAAGCACAATACTACACAGTATTCTAGAATTTTTTATTCCAACTGAGACCAGAATTTTTATTCTTGACTAGTATACAGTTTGCTTTTTCCTTTTTTCCTTTTCTCACTGGGCTGCTTTCCCTGTTTGAGCCCTTGGGCTGGTTAAATTCTGCTTTTACAGCCACGGTTGTAACTTGGCTAATAATAATAATAATAATAATAATAATAATAATAATAATAATAAATGTGTCTTCACACTCTTGACTCGAACGGTGACTCCATATACCTGATAACTGCTTGACTATAAAATACTTTTGTTTCCTTTAGTCCTATCAACGCAATGTTTCGATGCATATTAAGTTAACTTGCCAATGACAACATTTTAGGTCATCCGCTTGTTTTCATCAGCATTTCAGTTTGGTGAAATAAACTAGAATCTCATCATCATCATCGGCATCATCGTCGTCATCTCCTCCTACGCCTATTGACGCAAAGGGCCTCGGGTAGATTCCGCCAGTCGTCTCTATCTTGTGGTTTTATTTCAATACTGCTCCATTCATTATCTCTTATTTCGCGCTTCATAGTCCTCAGCCATTTAGGCCTGCGTATTCCAACTTGTTTTCCAACCGTTTGAAATGGGAAGTGTAACTGCCGTTACATACCACCATTCGACTATTCCGCGCGCTGAGGCTATTATAGGCATCATTCTTGTTCATTTTTTGTAAGCTATGCTTTTGGAAATCGCTTAGGCAATCATGAAGGTCCCATTTGCTTCTCTGTTTATCTATATTTAATCCAGGAAAGGGTTCATTCAAGTCGATTTATGCGTTCTGTCGTAGACTATAATTATGTAAGCAGTCTTTTAGATGTTTCTCTATCTTACTCCTCATTGTGGTGAACCTCAGTACATACACATTGAACTGAATTCGTGATTTCGTAGGTATCAAATGAGGTTCACTTATGATGTAAGAGACCATAGTATTTATTAACTGTCAATTGAATTGCTTTGTTGATTAGATAATGCAGCTTCCTTGGTAGGTGAGTATTAGAGCGACCTGCACAGAAAGTGCAGGTCGCTAAAGCAGCCCCTAATGCAGCTTCCTTGGTAAATGACTTGGTATAGCATTTCAGACCGTGATGCAGTAGTTCGGTAATTGGATTACTTAATAATGTTACCAGACAAGTAGATACACTATGAAATTTTACAACAGACAGGTACAGTATCGGAATCAATCACGTTTATATCTTCCCATTCATTTTTGTTTCAGAATTATTTCTCCACTATATTATTATTATTATTATTATTATTATTATTATTATTATTATTATTATTATTATGTCGAAGATATCAAAATTGTCATCACTACAAGCAGCGCACAGGTTTCTATTTGTTATAACTAAAATAATAATAAAAAATATTATAAATTGCCTTCATACTAAGTACCCTTAGTTCATAGACTTAAGGTTGCTTAATTCCTTTATTATCCAGATTCCTTTTTCATACATATCTTGATTTTCGTTTTGATATTGGCTTGCATTGAGTAATGTATTGATATAAACTAGTGATTTTAGACACCTGGAAACATTGTAAAGGATTTACGGTCTTAGGAAAAAATACCGTATTGTAAATTAGTTGTAGTTTTTCGTGTATTAAAAGTTTTAATTGTATATGGTATTTACTATTCTGCATATATAATACAATGGGCCCTCTTTATCTGTATTGTTTGACAGCATGATATTGAAGACTATATTATTTCCATTTATGGTTGTAACTTAGCTAGTAATAATAATAATAATAATAATAATAATAATAATAATAATAATAATAATAATAATAATAATAATTGCGGTATTTAAGATTTTGGTTCATTTCTACAATTTCTACAATTCGTTTTGCTATCATTGTTATTTATAGTCATACCCTGAAATGAATTTTATTAATTTGTGCGATATTCGAGCACACTACTTTTTTTGGGAGTAATTTATTAAAACACTTGCAAAACATTGTTAAAATAAATTTGACAGTTTTATTTGATATATCAATTATTTCCTTTCAATAGTAATCCTCAGCGGGCTACATCGTGTGAAGACTATATTTTCCTATTGATGTGCAATACTTTAAAGTTCTGCCTAAACACTGTCTGTGCGTCTTTGTGTATTGTATATGAATTTCATGAGTTGTCTTTAATCTGTTAGAATCGAGATTTTCTTATATTGTGATTTTACGCTGATTCATATATGAGACATTCTACCCTTTAGAGAGGATTTCTTAAATATGTATCCAAATGGTTTTCTGGAGAGTCTTAAATCTATCTTTATATGATATATCCATCCTACACTTGGTATACGAATAATTTAATTGATCAGTGGAAAATTCATCATCTCTCTCTCTCTCTCTCTCTCTCTCTCTCTCTCTCTCTCTCTCTCTCTCTCTCTCTCTCTCTCTCTCTCATTTAATTCTGTTCTCTTTGCATAATCGACTAATTTATTTCAAATAAGCCCACGATAAAGGCTAATAATAATTAAAACAGAGTTTCAGAATGAGCTAAACAATTGGCCCCTTGTTAAATGGGTAACTGGTGCTTGAAATGATGATGGAGGCTACTCTTTAACCCTTTAAGGACCAAATAGCCCAAACGGGATCTTTAAAACAGCTACTTTTGGGTAGTTGTGGTGAACATGTTTATGCTTGTCTGAAATTGACGCTTTGGCAACTCATAGAGACACTCCTCTGCTCTTAGAATCAGCCAATCAGAAGCCTCCTGTCCTTCTCGCCAAGTCTGTAGCTCCTTCCAAAGACACCTCACTTGTGCTCAAGTCGGAAAAGTGACAAAACGCGTCGCAGTAACGTCCACACATCCCCCCCCCTGACCTCCTTAATCATGGTAAGTACACAGTGACTGTAGGATAGTGAAGCCTAGTGATATGCTTACCTTTTGATGTGGGTTTCAAGGGCTGTAGTGTTACTGACGTGTAGTAGTGACTATCGGAAAAAGTATAGATCCCATATGGGCTACCTCGGTCGAGTTTAGGCGGACCACGCTCATCCCATATGGGATCTATTGGACCTTAACGGTTCTACCGGGCACTACTTTACGACGCACATCATTTTTGCAATTTTTTTCTAGTGATTGTCTTAGACATTTGTGAATAGTTTTAACAATATTTATAGAAATAATAGTGATTATTTAGAGATGTTAGGCTCATGTGCATACAAATTATTACCTTACAAGGTATTGAATGATAAGTTCTTGTTAGGCAAAGTTACATTTTTTTTTATTACATGATTTTAATTTTTTTTCTTGCAGTTTCCTGGCCATATCTTTTATGGGCATCGCAACGCTGCATTGGAGACTCAGGATCATACACCATGGGTTGCCCCTAATGACGCTGAAGGAAGTGATGTCAACGTGAGCCCTTTGGATGTCGACAGTAATGACGACGACCCTACGTACGTTTCTGACGAAGGCCTTACTTAGGAGGATGCCTTTGACCCTCCCAATGCTAGAGGTTAGTATGAGACATCCTTAGAGAGAGAGAGAGAGAGAGAGAGAGAGAGAGAGAGAGAGAGAGAGAGAGAGAGAGAGAGAGAGATATTTGTTTAATTTTCTTTTTTAAAAGTCTCGTTGTTACAATAGTTGCTCTTTAAATTTATTTTCATTGTGTTGCTCTTTAAATTTTTGTAAACAATGGGTATTTTTAAAACTTATTTGTGTACTTGCATACTCACTGACATACATATGCACACACATGCATACTCACTGACATACAGATGCACACATATGCATACTCACTGACATACACATGCATAGTCACTGACATACACATGCACACACATGCATGCACACACACCAGCACACATGATTCATTTACTGTTTCATTAATGTTACTTTATTCTTGTTTCAGCTCGCAGGGTCAATGTTGTTGTCCCTCAGGAGATGCCTGTGGAAGAGGAAGTTGAAGTTGAAGGTGAGGTTAACCCTAAGAGGCCTCGTGTTGTTGAATGGAAGAAGGACGACATTCACATCCAGCCCCTACCGGACTTCATTCATCCACAGCCAGACTTCTTGAGGGAACCTTACGAGGACTTCCGACTGGACATCTCAAATTGGCTGAGAAGTTTTAAGACATCAAACTTCAAGATTACTAGGAATTCTCTTGGCACCAGGGATATCGCTTTGCCCAAAAGGGGCCAACTGGCAGTTGTGCCAAGTGTAGAGTCACGCCAGGATGCCCCTACCCTACACATGCCAAAGCATGTCACCATGAGGCAGACCTGCAAGTTCTGTTCAACTGCAGGCCACATCCACAGGTCTCGCAGGATGTGTGAGGAGTGCAAGGTGGCCCTTTGCCTCACTGAAAGTCGAAATTGTTTGGCTTTATTCCATAAGATTTCTAAGTAATTTTTTTGCTCTTTTTCAACAGATTTTAAAGTAAGTTTTATAATGTTTCTATTCTATCAATTAAGAGTAAGGTTTAATATATTTTTTTTCATTTTCATAATTTTTTGTATTTTTATAGTATTTTTGTATTTATGGAATATTGTATTTTCTTGTATTTGTAACGTATTTCTTATTTATTTAAATTGTTAAGCCATATATGTGTTTCTGTTATACATTGGAACTATAAAAAAACTGTCTATTATACATTGGTACTATAAAAAAACTGTTGGGCGAAACTTCAAAATCTGTGCCGTTATGGTCCAATAGATCCCATATGGGATGAGCGTGGTCCGCCTAAACTCGCCCAAGGTACCCAAATGGGATACTTCATTGCATGCAATTTTTTCGGTAATTTGGAAATTTTTTTAAAAGTACACAGGAATAAAAAGGTCTTGTATTTTCTAATACTACAACATACTAAAAGGAATTTTTAAAGTTTCCCATAAAACCTAGGGTGGACCTTAAAGGGTTAAGGTACTGTGCTTTCCTCAGCCAATCAGGAGCCATTTCTCCAGTTTTGTTAGCCAGAAATGATTTGGACCTTCGTGATTGGCTGAAAATCTGTTTGGAGACGTTACTGGCACTACTCAAAACTGACTTCGAAAGTGGGGGCAACTGTTCGCAGTTTGGTCTGTGGTGTCAGTTGGTGAACGTCAAAATGATCTTTGATGGTAAGATTCCATTACGTGTTTGAAACCAAATTTTAAGTGATCTTGGTTGAATAGCGAGGAAAAGAACCTTTTTTCATCAGTAGTCAAAAGGAAAGGTAAGGAATTTGTGCTTCCATATTTTTTTTTTTTTTTTTTTTTGCCAAGTGCGTAGTGATTGTCCGTCATAAGGTTTTTTGTTACGTTCTTAAGATTTCTCAATTATTTGGACCTTGATATCTTTCCTTCCCTCTTTGGACTATTTTTCCCTGTTTGAACCTTCGAGCTTGTAGAATTCTGGTTTTCCAACCTGGGTTTTAGCTTCGTTAGTAATACTTGGCTACGTCCTTTGCGGTCTGTTATAAAACTTTAACTGTATACGCGTAGGATCTGGTAAGAATATACATGATAAGTAAATGTGCGTGGTGTTGTGATCCAACTGTTTGAACAATGTCTCGATGACTTGTTTCAAAGGTAGTTAAAATGTTGTACTAGGACTTGAGAAACGGCAGGATTTTGATTACATCGAACTGGTATTATTTGCACTTGGAAAATCACTCGTTTGACTTATCCCACAAATGCCTGTAGTTGCAATTATGATTCTCCACTTAAGTTTTTAAATATATACATATAAGCCGTAGATTTGATTAACCAATCAACAATTTTCAACTTGGAAATTTATTATAGGTAGGCTAGTGGTTATGACAGGCTAGTAGCCTTGCTGTTACTGTACTCCCGATGGTAATCAAGCATGGTGAATTTCAACTTTTAAGCTTGCGTTGTTTCGGTTACTGTTAGTGCAAAAATTAACCGTCCTATAGGGTGATCTTAAAGCGTGAACTTGAAACCTGTAAAGAATACTTGAATTCAGAATTCAATTAGATAGCTACAGTTGCTAGTTAGGATACTCCTAATGTCGAACAAATGTCAATTTCTGGGCAGTCAGTTCTTGTATACTAAAAGATTATCGTCCATGCTATAATTTTTGCAAAGCAGCAACTTTGAATTTGAGCTGCTGAAAAAATAATCATGCTGTCCCCTGGTTAAATGGGACAAATGTGCCATTAGGTTATTTTTTTTTTTTTGTGCAAATGCTCTCTAATAGGTAGAAAATTTCCATTTTAAATTCGGTCAACATTACTTTTAAGAATTTTCGGCAGGTACTAAATTCGCGTAATCCTAATCTCGTAATTTCAATATATTTAGGTAGGATATAGAAGTGGTACGAGAACGTCTAATTGGCTTTTTTGGGCTCAAGCCATGGCGTCCTGATGGAAGGTTCCTGTTTGGTAGCTTCCTTGGGTATAAGACTACTAAGATATTCCCAGAGAATTTAACCACAGGTTATCACAGAATTCTAACTTCTGGAGCGAGTATCTCAAAGGTTTCCCTTTAAGACATCGTAATACAACAGGGGACACGCATGTCTGATCGTGCCACATAGCTATCTCCACCCCGAACAGAGTTAACGCTTCGGTGTGTAAGGGCTGAGAATAGCTGGGAGCCGTTCCACAGCTAATCTCACTCGTGGCTACTACTGATACTCGAGACGTAAACAAACGGACGCCATTGCTCTAATGACGTCACGCGCGTCTTTATCCTTTGTTTAGTAGCTGCCCTACTTAGACGGATTTTCCCTTGTGTTAACTTTATCGCTTTGCATCTTCGCTATGTCGTTACCTTCAGCCTCGCCTTCTTCTGGAAAGTTGAGTACAAGGTTCCAGTATTGTTTAATTAAGCTCTGGCCGTAAAGTAAATATTATTTCGCGAAATAATTGATGTTTTGTGGCAGAGCTGTGCCTCTACCGGACCCGCCATTTTATGGCGTCGTTGTTGTTTTGCATGTCTTATTTAGTTAGCCACAACAACGCTTCCGGCATTATATACTAATCGAATACATTAGTTTATTTAGTCTTCATAGCTAGGAACTTTTATATCGTGTTTAGACGCTTTTTATCGGTCATCGATTGACCTCATACCAGTCGGCTACTATAGCCCCCAGGCCAGGAGCCTATATACAAGTGTTCATGCATGATTTATTAGTGATCCTAGACTAAGTTATGAAGATAGTGGCATTATTATTTTACAATACTTTTGACTAGTGATGCAAATGTTTTCGCCTTCAGGGACCATATAGGGGATAGGCTAGTCAGTGATTCTTTCTAGCCTAACCTAACCTTAGGACCCCTATATGCTTCCTTCATCCCCTGCCTTGGCACTCCCTCTATTTAGCCTTGATCCCTTTTCTGAGTAAAGGGATTAATTGTCTAATAGAGTATTTATATCGCCTCTCAGCCCTCCCTAAAGGAATGAACCCCCTTTAGGATTGCGTCTGAGAGTGAGGTTAGGCTAGCCTACCTCTATGGCTAGGATAGTCTACGACTTTCCTGCGATAGCGATACGTCTTCTTCCTTGCCTAGTTCAGGACTTTTAGCCCTGATCTAGGCCGGGTTAGGAAGGTTTCTCTGTTCCATGCTGAAACTGTACTCTTGCACCGTTTTAGCCGATCAGCCTAATCTTAGGTTAGGGAGTGTCCTCCCTTCCCTTTGTGGCCGCTCTGGTACAGAAACCCTTCCTGGGAAGACCTCTCTTCTCCCTCCCCACCTATCTCTTGTATAGCCTAGCCTATGCTTAGGTTAGTTTATACTCATCTGTCCCCTGTCCTACAAATCCTCCTTAGGGTGGATGAGTAGGGCTACCCGAGCTTCCCTGTGCTGTCCGCTCTGGTACATATACCTTCATAGTGTCCTATAAGGTTAGTTACTAGTGTAGCTCTGCATAGGGGAGTCTCCCCCCCCTCTTGGGTGTTCCCTAGTCCTCCCTTGGGCTACCTGCTCCCGGTCCCTAGTGACCCCTGCTTATGGATGCTAGAGCCTGTCTCTATCATGGGTACACCCCCTCAGGGAGGGGGAGGGATGTCTGGAACCCTGACGGTACTTCCTGCATCCTTTCCCCCCTCCCCCTGTCTCTCTATCTATCCGGGTGCCGGTCTCTTGCCGCCTCTACTGCCGGCAATACCTGCCTCCCTCTTGGTGACTTCCCTACCCTTGCCGCCAGCCCCCCGTGTACCGAGGGACTGCCGGCTGCCGCCGGCTACTACCGGCAGCTCTCCTACTCCTATCTAATCGTCCGCTTGCCGGTCGATCTCCGGAGTGCCGGCATATACTGCCGGCAACCCGATACTACCTGTACCATCCTTACCCCAGTCACCAATCCGGCATCCTCCGGCTGCCGGAGCCGCCGCTCCCTGCCGGCGTGCCGCCGTTGTGCCGGCGGCCGCCATCCTGGTATCTAACTGACTTTGAAAATTGTCTGTTCTAGTGCCAGAATCTACGCTGGAGCGAGCTCCGGCGTGCCGGCGGCTTGCCGGATGCCCCGGAGGCGTCAAGAATACTTGCACCCCCTCTCTGTAGCTATCATAAGACTAAGATAGCCCTACATTGCAAATAGATAAGCTGCTTTGCTTTTAAGATCAGTACCTAGTACTGCTCTATTAGTGATCATGCTGTCTCTTTGCATTCTTCTATTTCCAGCATGCTATGTGCATCTTAGCGCGGCTGGTTGCCAGAAGCAGTTACCCTTAATGAGGCCTTCTGGCTCTTAACTGGGAACCGAATGAATTCGATCCCAACCTTGTCCTTGGCTTTCCATGGAGTTCCAATATAATGGGAATCCTAGGAAACTATATCCAATGATCTCGGTCATTTGGATTACCCCAGGACCAAGCCTATGGTAACCAGCCGGGCGAGATGCATGGAGCGTGTTCTCCTTTACTGTTTCATTCTCTATGCATCACACCTTCTTTAAGTTAAAATTAATGATTAATATTAACTTAATTTAAGAGCCATTCCTATGACTCCCCCATACTCATTTTCTCTTTCTTCCACAGGAGGAGCAGATGAAGTGTGACTTGGCCTACTGTGCTGTGAAACGCTCGCAGTTTTACGGACATACGGCGTGCAGGACTCACGCCCCTTGCTCAGACAAGAAAGGGGATTGGAAGTTCTGGAATCCACTGGAATGTACGGTCTGCCAGGCCTACCTAGTTGAGGCCTTCCATAACCCTCCCTCAGCGGAGGTTAGAGACATTGCTCGTGAAAAACTGCGCAAGTGGGTGCGTGGTTTTCAGAGAAATGCTACTGGACCGTACCTGGCCACCGAAGAACTGAGGTCCCTGTTGTTCCCTAAGGCCTCTCCTGACTCAGTGGTTCCAAAGGAAGCAATCCCCACTGTCCAAATTACGGTGGAACCTGATGTGGTCATGGCTCAGTCCATGCACGAGTGTCGTTTAGATTCCGAGGATGATGAACAGATCTCTGACGTCTCGGAAGACACGGAGAAGACGCTTATGGCTCAAGGAGCCGAAGAGGACGAAGACAAGGTGGAATACACCGAGTCGGAGATTGGAGCTACTCCCTCGTCCATCCCTCCGCCTACTCCTACACCGACGGAAATGTCCATTCCGTCTACCTCCTCGACCCCGGATCCTTCCTCTTCTACCCAAGAACTGATCCGACTGATTAGAGCTGTCATGGACGACAGACTGAAGGAGAACCAGGAGTCCATCAGGTCTATGATTGGATCCAGAGACCCGAAGAAGATCTCGGTCAAGGATCTCCCAGCTTGCTCTCATGCCAACCCGTGGAGGTATGCAGAGCATATGGTTATTGCGACCGGCAGGATCTTTGTTAGTGACAAAATCGGCACGGTCCCGCTGGAAGATGTGGAGTTCTTCCCAAGCTTCGAGGCCTACCCGGACTGTTACGTCCGGCTTCGTTCCGAACCTGCCTCGAAGGAGGAGACCGAACCTAAAGAAGAGATAGTGTTCGATCTCGCAAAGGCCCAGGCTATGCTAGCCTCCGCATTTAAGAGCAGGGGCTTTACCTGCTCTAAGCTTCCTGCCTTGAGCAAGAAGCATCCTACATATGTCGCACCTGACACTGCGATTCTCCCTTTTTTGGAAAAGGCCTTGGCTGCATGCCTTAAAGCGGCGGAAGAAGGAAAACCCTGCCCTGCACTGGAGGAGTGCAGACCCTTCTCCATCGTGACACCCCCTGACACTAGACAATGGAAAGATGTCCAACATACTTTCGTCGTGGGTAGGCTCGATCCTGACGTCGCCGGACGTCAGTTTAATGAAGACCTCCCTAAGCTCAATGATCACCTCCTTCGCCGGGAACAAGACACGAAGGAGAGGCTTGCGGCATCTCTTTCTCATCAAGTCCAACTTGAAGTTATGGCCTGTGACACAGCAGTACCTGATCACTACATGGTACTGGCCAAATCCCACTTACTCACAGTAATGAAGGACTTGTACCATTTCATAAAGGCTCGTAGAGCCTGTCGTGAATTCGTGTTTGTCGGTGCCACCGTGAAACACGAACCCCGGAGGCTGATTTCCTCCAACATCTGGGGAAAGCACCTGTTTCCTTCTGACCTTGTCAAGGAAATAACTGACAGAGCCGCCACGGAGAATAGGAACCTTCTCCACAAGTGGGGCATGTCCAGAAAAAGGAAAACCTCTCAGGACGATGGACCTCAGCCTAAGAGGAAACCTCAGAAGCCAAAACCCCAGCAACGTCAACAACGACGTCAGTTTCCGGGACCCGCTACCTCCCAAGTGGTTGCCCAACCACAACAGACCTTTCAATTGGTCCCCCAACCGGTGTTGTCACAGTCACCGGTCTTCACCCCTGCCTTTGAGCAGCCATCCACTACCTTTCATGCCAGAGGTAGAGGCTCGTCCAGGGGTGCAAGCAGAGACGCCTCTCGTCGTCCCTCCAGAGGTAGAGGAGGAAAGGGAGCTAGCGGCCGAGGCAACAAGTCCTCGGGACACCAGAAGCAATGAAGTGCTTCCGGTGGGAGGAAGACTCCGCCAATTCCAGGATCGTTGGACCTTCGATCCTTGGGCACACAGCATCATCAAGAACGGTCTAGGCTGGAGTTGGGTGCAACCACCCCCAATCTTCCAGCGGTTCTTTCAACAATCGACCCCCATCCTGGAAGAATATGTTCTAGACCTCTTGAACAAGAAGGTGATAAGGAAGGTAAAGTCCACCAGGTTCCAAGGGAGACTGTTTTGCGTTCCCAAGAAGGACTCAGACAAGCTCAGAGTCATTCTGGACTTATCCCCCCTCAACAAGTTCATAGAGAACAACAAATTCAAGATGCTGACGCTTCAACAAATAAGGACCCTTCTGCCTCAAGGTTCCTACACGGTCTCTATAGACCTGGCGGATGCCTATTGGCACATTCCAATGAACCATCACGCTTCCTCCTACCTAGGATTTCGACTCCAAAGAAAAAGCTACGCCTTCCGGGCCATGCCATTCGGCCTCAATGTGGCCCCTCGGATCTTCACAAAGCTGGCGGATGCCATAGTACAACAGCTCCGCCTAAGAAACGTCCAGGTGATGGCCTACCTCGACGACTGGCTAGTCTGGGCTCCATCGCCCGAAGAGTGTACAAAGTCTTGCGACGAAGTTACCCAGTACCTAGAACACCTGGGATTCAAGATCAACGAGAAGAAATCTCGCCTCTCTCCGGCTCAGAAGTTTCAGTGGCTGGGAATCCACTGGAATCTTCAGTCACACCGCCTTTCCATCCCCCAGAAGAAAAGGAAGGAAATAGCAGGGTCTGTCAAGCGACTACTGAAATCCAAACGCATTTCAAGACGACAGCAGGAACGAGTTCTAGGCTCTCTACAATTCGCCTCAGTGACAAACCCAGTGCTTCGTGCACAGCTAAAGGATGCCGCGGGAGTCTGGAGACGATCGGCATCCATCGCTCGAAGAGACCTCAAGAGACGGCTTCCAAACAGACTTCGACGCCTCCTAAAGCCGTGGTCGGAAGCAATGGCCCTGAAAAGGTCCATTCCTCTCCAACACCCTCCTCCATCACTCAACATCCACACGGATGCCTCACTGGAGGGCTGGGGAGGTCACTCCCACCTGAAACAAGCTCAAGGGACCTGGTCTCCACTATTCAAGACGTTCCACATAAACATCTTGGAGGCCATGGCGGTCCTTCTTACTCTGAAGAAGCTATCCCCGCCGCCCTCGATCCACATCCGTCTAACCCTAGACAACTCGGTGGTAGTTCGTTGTCTCAATCGCCAAGGCTCAAGATCGCCCCAGATAAATCAGGTGCTTCTCCCAATCTTCCGTCTGGCGGAGAAGAAGAAGTGGCACCTGTCTGCAGTTCACCTACAAGGATTCCGCAACGTGACAGCGGATGCTCTATCTCGGACAAACCCGATAGAGTCGGAATGGTCTCTAGACGCAAGATCATTCTCCTTCATCTCTCATCAAGTCCCAGAACTTCAGATAGATCTCTTTGCAACGAGCGACAACAATCAACTTCCTCTGTACGTAGCCCCGTACGAGGACCCCAAAGCAGAAGCGGTGGACGCCATGTCACTGGACTGGAACAGATGGTCGAAGATATACCTGTTCCCTCCCACCAACCTTCTGTTGAAAGTCCTCTCCAAATTGAGAACCTTCAAAGGGACAGCGGCCCTAGTGGCTCCCAAGTGGCCCCGGAGCAACTGGTACCCCCCTGGTCCTGGAGCTGCAGCCCAAGCTGATCCCTCTCCCGGGCCCAGTTCTCTCTCAACAAGTACAGAAGTCGACTGTCTTCGCTTCATCATCGAAAATCAAGGACCTTCATCTCATGATTTTCTCTCCCTTGCCGCAAAGAAGAGGTTTGGGATCTCGAAGAAAAGTCTAGACTTCCTAGAGGAATACAAGACCGAATCCACGAGACGGCAATATGAATCATCCTGGAGGAAATGGGTCTCCTTTGTTAAAGCAAAAAATCCTAAAGAAATCACCATTGATTTCTGTATGTCCTTCTTCATTCACCTTCATGGACAAGGATTAGCAGCCAATACGATTTCAACCTGCAAATCGGCTTTGACTAGACCAATTCTATATGCTTTCCAAATTGATCTGTCCAACGACATCTTTAACAAATTGCCGAAAGCATGTGCTCGCCTACGCCCAGCACCCCCTCCGAAACCGATCTCCTGGTCACTAGACAAGGTGCTCCATTTCGCCTCCAACTTGGACAATGATTCATGCCCCCTCAAGGATCTGACTCAGAAAGTTATATTTTTATTTGCTCTCGCCTCGGGAGCTCGAGTCAACCAAATAGTGGCATTATCAAGAGAAGAGGGACACATCCTGTTTGCTGATTCAGGAGAAGTGACCCTCTCCCCTGATCCGACGTTTCTCGCCAAAAATGAATTACCCACCAAAAGATGGGGCCCTTGGAGAATATGCCCCCTGAAGGAGGATGTCTCTCTATGTCCAGTAGAGAGTCTCAAGGTCTATCTTCGCAGAACTTCGAACTTTGGTGGAGGCCAACTCTTCAAAGGAGAAACATCGGGCAGCGACCTGTCACTGAAACAATTAAGAGCGAAAATCACCTACTTCATTCGCAGAGCGGATCCGAACAGTACACCCGCTGGTCATGATCCTAGAAAAGTGGCATCTTCTCTGAACTTCTTTCAGAGCATGGACTTTGAGAGCCTTAAAAACTTTACGGGCTGGAAGTCCTCGCGAGTTTTCTTTAAACATTATGCGAAACAAGTGCACGAAATCAAACATTTTGTGGTAGCCGCAGGTAGTGTTATGAAACCTGCACCTAACTCTGCGTAGAACAGTGAGTTACTTGGGACTCTAACTCTTCGGGTGCCTATGTTGACCCTCGAGTGATTCATAGTGATGTCTAAAAACACTTAGTGCTTTTATAACTGTTCTTATCCCAGGTGAAATGTCATAGTGTCACACAAGTGCCGCATGCCTTGAGCATGATGTGTTATTTAAAGACTTGCGTTCCTCGAAAACGAGTACCTACTAATCCTGAAATTCCCTTTCAGATTCAAGAGCAAGCCTTTATTTCTATGTACATTATTATTACTGTAAATGAACTTTACTTTTGCTGTAAATTATTTAATTTCTGCATTGTGAAATAAAATTTCTATTTTATTACTTATGCGTCTCTTTCAGCTCCTACTTACTATGAAATACATACTGTCATAGTTTTATTTATTCCTCCTTTTTATGGTCATGAAGAATTTAAGATGTCTAAATCCTAAATTATATTCACCTTGTCTCAGTAAGGTTCCTACACGAATACTTACTTCTGATAATCAGGAGATGAACTCTACACACAGTGCCCAACCACCACTGGCCTACTTCAGAATGTTCCTATACAAATATCAAACATTCTGCTTCATCTCTAAGCTCTTAAAAGTTCTTCTGTCAAGATGAATAGCCCTTCAATACCACTTTGACGTCGGCATAGCCCATGGGAACTTCCTACCAATGGGGGGCAGGATATTTCGTTCCTATGGTTCTTACCTAAGATTACTTTGCTGTTTTGTCAATGCCTAGGCACTTAACTCTGGGGGAAAATCTACCACGATACATTGATTCTCTGGTACTCTTCCATCAGGACGCCATGGCTTGAGCCCAAAAAACGGATTTTGAGCGAAGCGAAAAATCTATTTTTGGGTGAGATAGCCATGGCGTCCTGATGGACCCTCCCTACTACTTCGTTCAGTTTGTTCCCACCCTACACAATTGTATCATGGTGATGGGCAGCAACTGGCGCCAGGATAAAGACGCGCGTGACGTCATTAGAGCAATGGCGTCCGTTTGTTTACGTCTCGAGTATCAGTAGTAGCCACGAGTGAGATTAGCTGTGGAACGGCTCCCAGCTATTCTCAGCCCTTACACACCGAAGCGTTAACTCTGTTCGGGGTGGAGATAGCTATGTGGCACGATCAGACATGCGTGTCCCCTGTTGTATTACGATGTCTTAAAGGGAAACCTTTGAGATACTCGCTCCAGAAGTTAGAATTCTGTGATAACCTGTGGTTAAATTCTCTGGGAATATCTTAGTAGTCTTATACCCAAGGAAGCTACCAAACAGGAACCTTCCATCAGGACGCCATGGCTATCTCACCCAAAAATAGATTTTTCGCTTCGCTCAAAATCCGTTTTTGATGACGAAAGTGGCTGTGTAACTGCCAGCAATGCCATTAGTATTAAGGTGCTGTGGTTTATTAAACTTTAACCAGTTCTCAAGTTGAAGGGCAAATTTATTGAGGCATAAAGATTCATCATCGAATTTAAAGATTTTGTCTTCGCTGTAGGACCCCCGTCAATGATTTTACGGACAGTTCTTCGAAAACAATCTTGCCGAGTGCGTGTTGTTTGCCGTGTGTGTTTTATATACCAAGGGAAAATATTGGGATGATAGTTTCGTCGAATTTCTTAAGACTATATCTTTAGTTTTGTATATGGTAAAGCTGCAGCTACGGCTTAAACTTCATATGTACTATAGTACTATTGGTGGTGCTTCTTTAGTATTGTCCCTTCATTCATAAAATTTGCAAGTTTCCAAACTTTTAAGGATCACCTGAATGTTCTTTTGGATCAGTTACCACATCGTGTATAGTTCGACTTCTTGCAGTGATTTTAAAGTTAAATTTCCTGTTTTGCTCATCACTTTATAATCTTTCGCAAATAAAAGGGGCATTGGCTTTCCTTCCGAACTTAGTCAAAATTTGTCATTTAGTTGCTTAAACCGAAAGTGTATTTTTTCTTCGTAAAAATAGGCTGCTGTTAACCGTATTTCACAGGCGACCGTAATTTTACCTTTTATCTTTTACGGGTTGGTGACCGTCATATCACTCATTTACGTCAGTATACCCGCTTTTAAAACTTTATATAAAAATCCCTTAAATGTTGCCCGGGAATTTTTTTTTAAATATAACTGTTTGTGGGGTGTTTGTTCGGTCTTCGGTGGTGAAAGTGTCGGTCTTTTGGTGGGACCGTGGGGGTGTGTGTCATGTGTGGTGGTGGTGATGTGAGGCCGGGCTCCGGGGGATGGTGGAGAGCAGGTGCAGGTGGTGACTGGTCAGTCACTCATTAGTGTGGATCAAGGTGTCAGTGGGAACTCTCCTGGGACAGGTCGACTAGCAATATACTGTGAGTATACCCTCAATCAATGGTAGCAGAGCAACAACGTTCGAACACGGGATGGCCTGATAGAAAAATTCTGAGTGCTTTATTTTTAGCAGCGTTTTCTGTGGAAGATTGTTTCATAAAGTGGACCATTGTGCGAATAGTGTATAGCCTAATTATTTAAATTGAGGATATTGAGTATTTTGGTGCTAGCCTTAAGGGGCCCATACACGTTAAAAAAAAACGTCAAAATTTTGCATCAAAATTTTGACGCCTTTTTTTTTTTAACGCCTTTGGGCCCCTTTAGACCTGAACTGGTTGCATTGGTGTTGATTTAATGGTTGAGGTTAGGCTGGGCTAGGTCTAATTGTGGGGTTGTTTGCTGTAGTGTTAAGTGAAGATTTTTTTTATGATTTAGGTGACAAGGCTTAAATACACGTTCAAAAAAATCTTCAAAATTTTGATATCAAAATTTTTATGCAAAATTTTTGATTTTTTTTAAACGTGTATGGGCCCCTTTAGGCTTAACTGTATTATTGTGTTAGAGATGGCGACTGGTAAAATTCCACTTCCACAATTTAGGAGAGATAAAAATTCTGTTTTAAGAAAGTCGAGGCTTGGCAAGTGGTAACAGATGTTAGAGGAGAAACGGGGTATTGTGTTGGCTTTGAGTTTGCCTGATACATACATATACCAGAGGCACTTCCCCCAATTTTGGGGGGTAGCCGACATCAACAAGAAACAAAACAAAAAAAGGGGACCTCTACTCTCTACGTTCCTCCAGCCTAACCAGGGACTCAGCCGAGTTCAGCTGGTACTGCTAGGGTGCCACAGCCCAACCTCCCACATTTCCACCACAGATGAAGCTTCATACCGCTGAGTCTCCTACTACTGCTACCTCCGCGGTCATCTAAGGCACCGGAGGAAGCAGCAGGGCCTACCGGAACTGCGTCACAATCGCTCGCCATTCATTCCTATTTCTAGCACGCTCTCTTGCCTCTCTCACATCTATCCTCCTATCACCCAGAGCTTTCTTCACACCATCCATCCACCCAAATCTTGGCCTTCCTCTTGTACTTCTCCCATCAACTCTTGCATTCATCACCTTCTTTAGCAGACAGCCATTTTCCATTCTCTCAACATGGCCAAACCACCTCAACACATTCATATCCACTCTAGCTGCTAACTCATTTCTTACACCCGTTCTCACCCTCACCACTTCGTTCCTAACCCTATCTACTCGAGATACACCAGCCATACTCCTCAGACACTTCATCTCAAACACATTCAATTTCTGTCTCTCCATCACTTTCATTCCCCACAACTCCGATCCATACATCACAGTTGGTACAATCACTTTCTCATATAGAACTCTCTCTACATTCATGCCCAACCCTCTATTTTTTACTACTCCCTTAACTGCCCCCAACACTTTGCAACCTTCATTGACTCTGATGTAAATCTGCTTCCACTCCATTTGCTGCAACAACAGACCCCAAGTACTTAAACTGATCCACCTCCTCAAGCAACACTCCATTCAACATGACATTCAACCTTGCACCACCTTCCCTTCTCGTACATCTCATAACCTTACTCTTACCCACATTAACTCTCAACTTCCTCTCTCACACACCCTTCCAAATTCTGTCACTAGTCGGTCAAGCTTCTCTTCTGTGTCTGCTACCAGTACAGTATCATCCGCAAACAACTGATTTACCTCCCATTCATGATCATTCTCGCCTACCAGTTTTAATCCTCGTCCAAGCACTCGAGCATTCACCTCTCACCACTCCAACATAAAAGTTAAACAACCACGGCGACATCACACATCCCTGTCTCAGCCCCACTCTCACCGGAAACCAATCGCTCACTTCATTTCCTATTCTAACACATGCTTTACTACCTTTGTAGAAACTTTTCACTACTTGCAACAACCTTCCACCAACTCCATATAACCTCATCACATTCCACATTGCTTCCCTATCAACTCTATCATATGCTATCTCCAGATCCATAAACGCAACATAGGCTACACCTCCTTACCTTTTGCTAAATATTTCTCGCATATCTGCCTAACTGTAAACATCTGATTCATACAACCCCTACCTCTTCTAAAACCACCCTGTACTTCCAAGATTGCATTCTGTTTTATCCTTAATCCTATTAATCAGTACTCTACCATACACTTTTCCAACTACACTCAACAAACTAATACCTCTTGAATTACAACACTCATGCACATCTCCCTTACCCTTATATAGTGGTACAATACATGCACAGACCCAATCTACTGGTACCATTGACAACACAAAACACACATTAAACAATCTCACCAACCATTCAAGTACAGTCACACCCCCTTCCTTCAACATCTCAGCTTTCACACCATCCATACCAGATGCTTTTCCTACTCTCGTTTCATCTAGTGCTCTCCTCACTTCATCTATTGTAATCTCTCTCTCATTCTCATCTCCCATCACTGGCACCTCAACACCTGGAACAGCAATTATATCTGCCTCCCTATCATCCTCAACATTCGGCAAACTTTCAAAATATTCCGCCCACCTATTCCTTGCCTCCTCTCCTTTTAACAACCTTCCATTTCCATCTTTCACTCTCTTCAACTCTTGCGCCGGCCTTCCTTACTCTCTTCACTTCTTTCCAAAACTTCTTCTTATTCTCTTCATATGACTGACCCAGTCCCTGACCCCACCTCAGGTCAGCTGCCCTCTTTGCCTCACGTACCTTGCGCTTTACTTCCACCTTTTTCTCTCTATATTTTTCATACTTCTCTATACTATTACTCTGCAGCCATTCTTCAAAAGCCCTCTTTTTCTCTTCCACTTTTACCTTCACTCCTTCATTCCACCATTCACTGCCCTTCCTCATGCTGCCTCATGCTTGCCACATACATCACTTGCAATCCCAACAAAATTTTCTTTTGCTAACTTCCACTCCTCCTCTAAATTACCAGTTTCTCTTACTCTCACCTCGTCATATGCCATTTTCAACCTTTCCTGATATTTACTTTTAACCCCCGGTTTTATTAGCTCTTCAACCCTCACTAGCTCCCTTTTACATCCACCTACTCTATTCCCCCACTCTTTTGCTACAACTAATTTTCCTTCCACCAAAAAATGATCAGACACCGTTAGACATACCCCTAAACACGTGCATGTCTTTCAATCTTCCAAACATTCTTTTAGTTATCAACACATAATCCATTAATGCCCTTTCTACTACTCTTCCATTTGCCACTCTTACCCATGTATACTTATTTTTCTTTCTTTTTAAAAAAGCTAGCACTTATTACCATCTCTTGTTCAACACACATATCTACCAGTCTCTCACCACTCTCATTTTCACCTGGTACGCCATACTTCCCAATGACACCTTCTACCTCTCCAGCGCCCACTCTAGCATTTAAGTCACCCATAACAACTACATAATTCCTTCTACCCAGTCCTTCTACACACCTAGTTAATTCATTCCAGAACTCATTCCGCTCTTCTTCACTTTTCTCACTACCTGGCCCATACGCACTGACAAACGCCCAACATTCCCTGCCCAACCTAACCCTTACCCACATTTACCTAGATGATATCTCCTTCCATTCCAATACTTTACCTGTCATCCATTCACTCAGCAATAAAGCCACACCCTCTCTCGCCTGATACTGATGATTTTAATTTGAGGGAGAAAGTTTTTGAGAATCTAAGTTTGGATACGCTAAAGGGTGTTGATTGTTTTAGGGATTTGATTATATTTCTAGATGATTAATTTGGGAAGGATGAATTGGATAATTTGCAAACGTTTGAAGATTTCGAGGACTATTGCAGTGGTTCTAGTGAGGATATTGGTCAATTTATCACTAATTTTGATCAAGTACAATCGAATTAAAAAAGGGATTTTGACGAAGGAAAAATCTATTTCTGGGGAGAGACCTGTGACGCCCGGCGAAAAAGTCCTTCTTTGTACTTTTTCTGATATAAATCTTCCAAATATACCAGAGAAAATTAAAAGCATGGAATGCAGAGGTTACAACCCTCGCGCGAGCACCTTGTTGGTGTCGTATATCTAAAAAGGGCGTTTGTAAAACACTATTCACAGGCTGTCTTCCATTTAGATAATCCCTTCATCAAAGGGGGAGGGCCGTGACAGGCCCTAGAGAATACAGTTGGGATACCCTACCGACACCTACCACTCGCGCTCACCAGGTCATCCTTCTGCAAGAACATATGGCTTGGCAAGGAAAAGGGTGGGTCCGTACAAAAATAATCGGGAAGGGTTTCGCCGGGCGTCACAGGTCTCTCCCCAGAAATAGATTTTTCCTTCGTCAAAATCCCTTTTCTGGGTCGACCTGTGACGTCCGGCGAAAAGGTACCAGAGAATGCCTTCCAAGCCCAATAAAATAATAACATAATGAGGAGAATACAATCACCATGTACGACAATACTATGATATAATAAAGTAATCGTCCAATTACCAACCAGCCAAATGACATAGGGAACGTAAGGTTAAATAATAATGACGACAAGGAACCAACTGAGTGTCGAATCGCAAAAGGCATCAAACCTTACATGTCTAAGTATATCTAAACATTAAAGGAACGGTAACTACAATAACAGTTAAACCATAGGAATTAAACATGGCAAATATCATAGGGCTAACGAACTACCAAGGAGAGCGGCGACGTGGTGTGAGTGGCGGGTAGGAGGGAGAAGAGAAGAGATGGAAGAAAGGAAGAAGAGGAGATTAATGGGGAGAGATAAGGCTCCCCTCTGCCATCGTCGGGTATTTAAGGGCCTGTAAGATCTTTAGATATTGGCGTTTGACAACCATAGGGGATTTCCAACCCGTATATTTTTTTAAAATCATCAAAGTCCCTGTTCTGGAAGTCATTGTTGGAGGCATCTACTGTCCGTATATCATGAGCCTGGGGAAATGATTCCGGATTAGTATGTTTAATGAAGTAGAGGATTTGTTGCCTGATACCGTGAATGGAAATAGTACCTCCTTGTTCCCTGATAACCAAGGGGCCAGACGAGCGGGTGGCAGTTCTAGCTAAAAAGGGGCTTGAGAGTGTGACTGTACACGGAGAAAAATCCTGGGGATGAAGAATAATCTTCCGAGAGGAGCACCTATTTTGCGGATCCTCATTTTTTAGCTAGGGAAGCTTTGTCTGGAAAAGGAGTACTTCGGCTGAAGGGAGGAAATCTATGTTTTCCGGGTTTCGTGAGAGCTGCTAGTTCTGATGTTCCATCACCTGAGGCCATAGCCGTTAGAAATAAAGTCTTCCTAAGAAGAGTGATATAAGAGCAGGATTCATTGTCCGTGTCCATCGCAAGTTTGAGAACACCGTTCAGAGACCAAGAGTCCTTTTGTGGCCGAACCGAAGGTCGAAGCCTAGCACATGTTTTTGGGGTTGATGAGAAATAGGAATCAGCTAGGTTAATGTTGAACCCAACAAGGTAGATCTTCTTCAAAGCTGACTTGATGGTGGTTAAAGTGCTAACTGTTAGGCCTTTGTCAAATAGGAACCTCAAGAAAGAGATGGCTAAATGCGGGGACATACGAGTATGGTCTGCACTCTTAGGGGACCTACTAGTTGTTAACGGCCGAATCATATTGGCGAATTGTCGAGTCCCTTTTTTGTCCCATTCGATGAAGAGATCGTTTCCGGTTCAATGTTCGCATCTCTACGAGCTGCCAACTTCCTGTAGTCCACAAAGTTAGAGTTTTGGCTATCCTTGAGTAATCTGACACAGTGAGTTTGGATACTCGGGTCAGTTTGAGGAACGGGATCCGGATGGGACTGAGTTTCAACTCGAGGAGGAGAGGAAACCAACTGTTCTTGGCCAGTGAGGTGGTACTAAAGCCACTGCGCCCCGGAAGGAGCGTAGTTTGTGTAAAAGTTTTTAGAAGATTCCCTGGGGGAGATAGGGAAATCTTCTTCTAATGGTTCCAATCCCGGGGTAATGCGTCCATGGCATAAGCCCGAGGGTCCAGGGTTGGGGTCACATAACAAGGAAGTTAGTGATTCATCTGAGTTGCGAATAGATCTACCTGGAGGCCTGGAACGAGCCTGAGTATCCACCGGAATGAAATTATGTCTAGAGACCATTCTGACTCCAGTGGATCCGTCCTGGATAGTGAGTCCGCTCTCACATTCTGGCCTCCCGCTAGGTGAGGTGCTGACAGGAACCAGTTCTCTTCTGTTGCCCAGTCGAAGATAGTGACCAGGATCTGATTCAGGTTGGGTGACTTGGATCCTCCCCTGTTGACGTAGTGTACTGCGTCTGTGCTGTCTGACACTACTCTGATGTGGGTCGACCTCGGAGGAGAGTCTCTCTTCAGGGTCAAGAACACTGCCATGGCTTTGAGAACAATGATATGGGACAGTTTCATGGAGAGTGACCAAGAACCTGAAACATCTGATGTTCGGAGTAATCCCCCCCATCCACTTAGAGACGCGGCTGTATGGAATGTCACTTGTGGAGGTGGGAATTGTAGAGGAACCGATTTGGAGAGGTCCTTCGGTTCGGACCATGGGCGTAGTCTCATTTTCAAGACAGAGGGGACCTTCGAGACCATGTCTCTTATAGGTACTGTAGCTCTCTTTCTCCAAACTCGATTGATGTCTTTGAGTTTGGCTTTTATTAGATCTGTTACTGAAGTGAATTGGAAAAGTCCGAGGATACTTTCTAAGGCTCTTCAGACACCTGTTTGTGTTTGAGAAAATTTTTTGATCTTGGAAACTATTCCTCTTACCTTTTGGAAGGGAGAGACAACGTGTGCTTCGAAAGGTCCCACTGAATGGCTAACCATTCTAAGCGGACTGATGGTTGCAGGCGAGATTTTTTGGAGATTGACCCGAAATCACAGGTTGTCGAGAAATTGAAATAATTCCTTCGTAGCTCTGTTGCCTTCTATGACCGGCCGGGCCCAAATGAGCCAACCGGCCAGATAAGCAATGATCTGTATCTCTTGGTTCCTGAGTTGTTCTAACACTCTCTCTCCCAGTTTCGTGAATATCCTGGGATCAATGTTGAGGCCAAAGGGCATGTCTTGAACACAAAGGCTTTCCTGCTTAGGCGGAAACCCAGATAAGAAGAGAAGTTTCGAGCTAAAGGCGCAAGATAATAGTAGTCGGTAAGATCGACAGAAGTGGTGACGGTCCTACGGGGAAGTAAGGTCCGTACCTGAGAGATAGTCAACATCCGGAACTTGTCGCAGAGAATGTAAGAGTTTAGCTTGACAAGTCCAGGTCCACTCTCAATACCGCCAAGCCTTTTCGGAATTGTGAACAGGTGGCTTTGGAACTTCAGTGATCGATCCCGTTTGATTGCTTCTTCTTGAGTAACCCTGTGGTGTACTCTTCCAGGATGGGAGTGGATTTCTGGGAGAAGGTCACTGGTGGAGGAGGAGGACCTTGTGGCCATTTTCACCTCAAACCTTTAGAGATTATGCTATGAGCCCACAGACCGAAGGTCCAATGGTCTCAAAAGTGGTAAAGTCTACCCCCTACCGGGACCACCGCGTTGTGAGGGGGTGAATCTAGGTACTTTCCTTCTCCGAGCCCCCTTTTTTCTAGGTCCGTCTCGATGGCGAGACTGTCTTCTACTCCTGTAGCTTCCTCTCTGGTGTCCACGAGAGGAGCCTGAGGGTTCGGATCTAGGGCTGTATGCAGGTAAAACATCCCAACGGGGTTGGGCTGTGTACCTGGTGAATCAGTGAGGTAGACCACCTGATGAGGGGGATTTGGATGCATAGACGTCGAATCAGAGGGAGGCTGTGATGACGAGTGGGTAACCGACTATCGATTCCTGTCTGATAGAGGCCTCAGACAGAACGTATTTCCCACAACTAACCCGATCAGACCATCAAAAGTGTAGGTCGAATTGGAAGGGCAGATCTTGGAATTATCGTACCCCCCAGACTGACAACATCCTGGTCCAGACAGATCGGGCCTGCCCTTTAGGAAATAATACTGTTACCTTCGGTACCTTGTCTAACCTAACCAAGGCAATCTCTTTCAATCGAACGAATCCGTTGAACGGGAATTCTAGTACCTGGGAGTAAATTCTAGGTCCCCCAGAGGGAGGACGTCTATGCCATCCAGATTTATGGTACCATCTATATATGGAACATGTAAGGCAAATCTCTATGCGTTGTTTTTATCGAAGGAGGTTACTTCGATATGCCTGGGGCTGTAGGGGGAAACTTCTGAGTTCCTGAACGGATCCGACTCACTACCATACTTTTGAGCTCCGTCATAGCCCCTTGGTTTTCCCTAGAATGTGTTGCTTTTAGCAGTCACGGTTTATGCAGGGTAACATGAACATCAGGATCCATTAAGGGTCCTAGGTCGGTGACATAGGTAATTGCAAAGCTGAAGGCTCAAAATTCATCCCCACCTACCTGCCCGTCCATGGGGTCGTCGTCCAACCTTAGAGAGGACACTCTGAGGAGATAGGGACCTCTAGATGGAGCATTTCTTCCCAACCTTGATAACCAAGGGCGGAGAGCCTCTCTTGCAGGCCAGAGAGATTCATCATCATCCTGACGGGAACCATGTAGGCGAACCTTCTGTAAAAGAAAGGGGACATAAGTCTGGATGTTCCTTGAACTTTGGTTAGTGATCCTATTCACAGGCTGGGATCAGCTGTATAACTCATAAAAATCAATTTTAAAGAAAAATCATTTAATGTACTATCTTTTGGGGTATAGTTCGACACTTGTATTCATGAAATGTGACACTGTTGGCGCATCCGCCACAGGTAAAAATGACATAAATTACCATCTGAAATTCTTGCATTCAAATTGCTGAGGAAGGCAAGGTTGAATAAAGCTGAGAAATTGCTAGTCATCTCTGGTATGTATTATCAAGAGAAAAGCACATTGTATGAGCAAGCCAAGAGATCTCTAAAAATAATTCATAGGAGAGGGAATATGTGGGGGGAATAGGCTTAGCCAGGATTCGGAGGTTGTTAGAACCGACCTATATAGCTTCTGAACAAAGGAATTTTAGACTTTGGCATGGTGACACTAAGACTGGGCGTGGCAGGGGTGTAAGTAGATACTCTGGTTTTGGCAAGCGTGGGGAGACGCCTGTGAACCCAACTGGACCAGATGGTCGACCTTTAACTTGCAGAAGTTGCTGTTCTTTTAGACATTTTATGAAAGACTGCCCAGATAGTTGGTTAAGATTAAACAGTGTTCACATAACTAGTCAGGGTGAGGGGTCTGATGAAGTTAGTAACGAGTGTGGGGTAGCTGCTAGTGCTGATGAGAGTATAGTGTTATTCACAGGATTTGATTAAGTCCTAGATTGCAAGATTTGGGATTGAGGCGGGTAGCTGTGCTGTTTGACAGTGTATGTTCAAGTACCATTTGTGGTAAAACATGGTTTCAGGGTTATTTGAGTACATTGAGTGAGGAGGATAGGATGTTAGTCGAGACCACAGATAGTAATAAGGTGTTCAAATTTGGAGGAGGTACTCAGTTGAAGTCTCTTGGGGAGTGTAGTCTACCAGCTTCCTTAGTTGGGAATAAGGTAACAATTAAAACTGACATAGTTGATTCTGACATTCCTTTGTTGCTATCAAGGCAGGCTATGAAAACTGCCAAGGTAAAGATGGATATCGAAAACGACTCGCGGAGATTTTAGGCAAACCAGTAGTTTTGAATATTACTACTTGTGGACATTATTGTATTCCTCTTGATAATGTCAATGTTGAGTATATAAACTCGGTAAAACTTGATGAGCTTTCAGATTCTGAAAGATTAAAGACCTTATTAAAGTTGCACTGACAGTTTGCGCACCCGAGGCAGAGCAAGCTGGAAGCTTTGTTGAGGGATGCGGGGATCTGGCGGGAACAGTATGCCCGTGATTTGGAGAGAATTGAGAATAACTGTTTTGTGTAAGCAATTTAAGAGAACTCTACAGAGACCAGTGGTTGGTTTGCCCCATGGTAAAAAAAATTAAATCAGGTTGTTGCTATGGATTTGAAACATTGGCTGGATGGAAAATGGATTCTTCATCTTATAGATATGTGGTCTCGATACACAGTCGGCTTTCATAGATAGGAAGAAAACCACTAAATGTGATTGATCAGATAATGAAACTTTGGGTGGGAACTTTTGGGGTTATGGAGGGGGGTATTGCATGATAATGGTGGGGAATTCAATTTAGATGAGATGAGGGATGTAGCTTCAGTTTTAGATGTAAGGATTAACACAACAGCTGCGGAAAGTCTGTTTCAGAATGGGTTGTGTGAGCGAATACATGCAGTCACTGACATGATGCTTGTTAAATTAAAAGTCAATATCTTCAAACTCCTATAGATGTGTTGTTGAAGTGGTCAAATATGGCAAGAAATTCCTTCCAGATGTGGAATGGCTTTAGCAGCCACCAGTTGGTTTTTGGGGAAAACTCTAACCTTCCTAACTTTGACTGATAAGGTTCCTGCATTGGAGGGCGAGACCACCAGTGAGGCTTTTGCTAGGCATCTTGGTGCTCTACATTCATCTAGGCAGGCCTTCATACAGACAGAAGCTGAGGAGAGAGTGAGGAGGGCTCTGAGGAGTAAGGTTAGGGTGGCAGAGCAAATTTTCCAGCCTGGTGATTGTGTTTTATAAACGGGAGGGTCATGATCGTTGGCTTGGGCCTGGGAAGGTGATTTGTCAGGAAGGTAGGTTGATCTATGTAAGGCATGGGGGTGTAATTGTTAGTATCACCAAATACTTATTAAGCAGGGGTTGAAGTTCAGTGGGGAATTTAAATCTGATGGTGCTGGGAACTTAAGTAATAAAGCTGGGGGGGTTAGATGATGTGGAGTGGGACTTGACATAGTCTGCTCAGTCAGATTTGAGGGAAGCTGATACTACTGATAATGGGGTTGAAAGCAGTGAGGTGCAGTCAGAGGTACCAGTTGGAGCAGAAAACGAAAGTGAGAATCGTTCAGTTCCTAAGATTAGACTTCGAAGGCAAGAGAATGATTGTTGGAAAATATTTGCTACAACTCTTACTAAAGCCGAACAGAACACGTCTGAGTGTCAGGATGCAAAACAAGCAGTTGAAGAGAGTATGTGACTTTGCACTTATGAGGTACCTTTTTGGGGTCAGAAGTGTATTTCAACCAGGTGGGTTCTGACTAGGAAAGATTCTGGGATAAAAGCACGTTTGGTGGCAAGGGGTTTTGAGGAAGAAAGTACTTTTCAGGGTGATTCCCCAACAGTGGGTAAGAGTGCCATCAGATTATTTTTGACAGTGGTAGCTAGTTTGGGGTGGGAAATAAGAACTACGAATATTAAATCCGCTTTTCTTCAGGGAAGGGACCTTGAGAGGGATGTATACCTTCATCCTCCTTGTGAGGTGAGTGTGGAGGGTGTGGTGTGGAAACTAAAAAAGTGCCTCTATGGTTTGGGAGATGCTTCCAGACAATTGTATTTGAGTGTTAGGGAGGAGATGCAAAGATTAGGATGTCAACAGTGTGTTATTGAGCCAGGTGTATTTTACAAATTGTCTGGGAAAACTTGAGGGCATTTTGGTTACTCACATAGATGACTTTTTGCATGCAGGTAAGTGTGTTTTTAGGGAGGAAGTTACGGAACCATTGAGAGAGAGGTTTCTTGCTGGTAGGGTTGAGGGAGGTGAATTTTCTTATGTGGGTTTTAGAATAGTGCAAAGTAAACAGGGTATTTTGCTTGATCAAAGTAGTTATGTAGATAGTGTGGAGATGGAACAATTATATCAAGAAAGGCTTTCGCAAAGGGGTGCGGAACTTTCGGCACTTGAGAAGACAAGTTATCGGTCTATTGTAGGTGCAATCAATTGGATTGTGTTGGGTTAAAGACCTGATATGGCTTTCAATATGGTGGAGCTTTCAACTAGAGTAAATCATGCAACCGTTGAGGATTTAGTTAAGGCTAGAAAGGTTTTGAGAAGGCTACAGGTGAGTCTTATATTCTGTTCCCATGCATAGATAATCCTTGGTCTTTGTTTTTACTGATGCATCATTGGCTAATTTACCTGATGGGGTTAGTAGTTCTTAGGGTATTGTTATTTTTATTACTGATGGGAATAGATCAAGCCCTCTTACCTGGCATGCAAATAAGATAGAGGGTAGTTAGATCGACCTTGGCGGCTGAGACTTTAGCATTGTTGGAAGTATTGGAGGAGGCACTTTACCTTAGATCAATGTTGATGAAAATTGACACCAGTGCCGTAGTTCCTGTTGTCGGTTATGTGGATAGTAAGAGTTTGGTGGAGGCTATTCTACTAAATTGGAAAGTGATAGAAGATTGAGAATTTATCTTTGGGCAATAAAGGAGAAGTTAAAAAATGACGTAAAACAAGTCAAATGGTTACCAGGATCATCCTAGCTTGCTAATTGCCTGACAAAAAGGGGGGTATCAGGTGATCAGTTGCTTACTGTATTTCGTACGGGTCGCTTTGGGAATATTGAGATTTAAATGTTGTTGCATGGTTGAGTGTTGTCTTGTTGGTGTGTTCACTCATATTTTATGATTAATGGATCTTTATTTTAGATCTCTTGTGTGAACAAGTCTAGGTTTTAAACGTGGCTGATTTTCAGTCTTGAAATTTTATGGAATTGTAGCTATAAAGGTTTTGGTTTTAGATATTGCTAGTTTTGAGTGACCTATTTAATATGGCATTGTATGTTTTATTAGAAGAAAAGAAGAGAGGGGAATGTTTGTGGGTTTTGTTCGGTGGTTTGAAGTGTCTGTCGTGTGGTGGTGGTGGAGAGGTGAGGGCGGGGGTTGGAGAGCAGGTGGTCACTCATTAGCGTGGATCAAGGTGTCACAGTGGGGGCGCTCCCGGGACAGGTCGACCAGCAATAACTGTTTACAAAAATCATAAAAGTTCTTGTAGGGATATTTGAACTTAAATAACAGCTAATTACTCACAGGCTGCAATGGTATGCAAAAACCACGGCAAATGGTAATAAAATGGGTAAGCCAAGCCTTTGCCCGTAAATGGAGAAATCCAATCCGGGATATCTGCTTTACTCTTGCACGAAGGTGTATATTTGGAATTTTCTCTCTGGTACAAAATTAATTTTTTCAAGTTTTAGTTTATTGTCCATATGTGGGAAACCAGGGATTAGTTCACATTTTAATAAACTTTTATGATGCAGATGCAATTGGGTTTTCTCAAAATTGATTACTGATCTGATTATGCTCAGTACGATCTTTTTTAAAGCATTTTAAATGTCACTCATGAATGGCAGAGGCAAGGGACAGTGACATTGCCCTATCAAGCAGGACAATGCCCTAGAGACTGACCATGTATATGATCAGCGCCCAAGCCCCCTCTCCACCAAGGAGGACGTTTTTACTCCATAAATCAAGGGTACAACTAATAGCTGTTAAACATTAATTACAATAAAATTCTTGCAAGCAATAGTCAAACAGAATCTGAATTTTATTAAGATTTAGCCACCTAGTCAGTTTTCAATGACTCCATTATTCACTTTGCAGGAAATCCTGAATCCTATAGGAGTAACTATCTAACAATTTAATTACGGTCATCTAACAAAAACCTCAATGTAATCTCAACAAAAAATAAATTGCAATACTTGAACTGTCACCAGAAAGTATTAACACAAGATACTCTCTAAGCCCTTCTCCTTGTTCCAATGGTTTAGGTGAAATTGGAGAGGGCAAAGGTTGAGTCTCTCCAGAGAGATAAACTACTCCAGCGATGAAAGAGTTCCCACAAGGCTCGTTCAAACTCTTACAGAGCAACTGTTTTTCTCTTGCAAGTGACGGACTTTTAACAGAGCTTGTTCCAATCTTGTGGGGGACGAAAAGGCCCGAAAAATCCGACACTGTATCTCCATTCCCAAATAAAGAATAGTCTGGGATGGAGTACTGTAAGTTACGACTTCTCTACGTTCACTATGAGACCTAGCTCCTTGGTTAGGTCCAATGTCCATTAGAGGCTCTCCAGACAGCGATTTAATGACGACGCCCTGATTAGCCAGTCGTCAAAATAAAGGGAGGCTCTGAATCCTCAAAAAATGTAGAAAGCTTGCTACATTTTGCAAGGGCCTTGTAAAAACAAGAGGAGCAGGAATGAGGGCGAAGCACAGTGCTCGAAATTGGTACATTACTTTCCCGTCCACAAACCTCAGATGTTGTTGAAAGTTTGGATGAATCGGGATGTGGAAGTATGCATCCTGAAGGTCGAGAGAGACCATCCAGTCGCCTTCCCTTACTGCTGCCAAGACATATTTGGTAGTCTTCATCGTGAACTTTGTCTTGACAATGAACAGATTGAGCGCACTTACATCTTAAGTACACCTGCAGTGAACGTGGCTGCCAGATCATTGGAGCCATCCCTGATAGCCTTGTTCATGCATGACATAATTGTACAGCAATACATTGACAGCTGGAGAGACCTTACTTAAGGCTCCCAGGGACCAATCCAACAAATAAAAACTTCAAACGCTCGAAAAAACTTCTAACAGGAGATGGTCTAGCTCTGAAGCAGACCAAAAAATCTTGGAGCATCTCATGGCTAGACGACGAGGAGAGTCCACTAGGCTTAAGAAGTCTCCCTGGGCAGAGGCAGGTACTCCCAAGCCGAGAACTTCTCCTGTGTCACACCAGACGCCCGAGCGAGAAGCTAATTAAGAAGGAGGAAAAGCAAAAGCAGACTTTCCTAAACTACTCCTGGATTCCAACCAGTCTCCCAGTAAGAGCATGGCCCTCTTGGAAGAACAAGAGAGAACTGACTTCGTAAATGTAAGAGTCGAAGAAATTCATGCCAAGAGTAAACTCAGACGGCGGAGCAGCCGTTACAAAACGAGTAGGACAAAATTTCACTAAAGAAATTCATAACTATAAAAACAAGGGATTGTTGGACCACCCTAAGTTACTCCTCTTCTGGAAGACTCCCCAAAGGAACATTAGTTGAAAGGGGGTCATCAACTTCTTCAGAAGGCACATCATCTGATAAATCTAAAGTCTTGCGAGAAGGAGATTTATATTCAGAATGACGTGAAGGAAAAGCCCGACAGGCTACATCAACTTGTATATGAACAGAAGTTAAAGTTGGAGGGTCGATGTCACGTGACTGCAGAGAATGTTATTCTACTACACGTCGGGACAGATGTAACTGACGTTCAAACGTCCCGTAGTAACAGCGGTGACTGCTGTTCGATGCTATATCGTGACTACGATGACTGACCCTCGACGTCACGTCATGTCTACGGTGTCTACCGCTCAACGTCACGTCGTGACTGCGGTGTCTGCAGCTCAAAGTCACGCTGTGACTGCGGTGGCTGACGTTCAAAGCGATCAAAGTTACATCGAGATTTATGCTCCGCATCTCGTTTAACAGTAAAGCTGTCACTAGGGATAACGTCAGCGTGGCTTAACAAAGCTCGTTTAGAAGGTTGAAGACCCGAATCACGTATCCCAGAACCGTGACGTACAAAAAGCAAAGGATCCTCTCGCACAGGAACAGGATCGAAAGCTTCTATTAAAGAAGAAAGCTTTAACAGCATATCTTGCAAAACACTTAACTTCGGATCAACCTGTGACTGCGGTGGCTGACGTTCAAACGTCACGTAGTAACAGCGGTGACTGCTGATCGATGCTATATCGTGACTACGGTGACTGACACTCGACGTCACGTTGTGTCTACGGTGTCTACCGCTCAACGTCACGTCGAGTCTGTGGCAGAAACGTCTGTACATGAACGTCATCGCTATGAACGGGGGACTTATGATGACTACAGCTAGGACGTTGAACTTGTTCTGAAGGAACTAATAAACGTTTCAACCGTCTCGAAACCTTACGCCCAAGCTTTTAAAGAGACGAATCATCGGAAGACGAGGAGAAACTTCGTCTCTCCTGTCTTATGGCAAGGACGTGCTTGACGAGCAACGTCTGATACCTTTGAGGGAACGTCTGTTCGTTGTTTTACACTCCTCACTCCCTTAGGTCCTACGACATTCCTTCTCCCTGGTGCAGGGGAGCCTGAAAGAGGTCTCGGACTAGGTAAGTGACAAGCACGAACAAACGAACCCTCCGCAACACAGAACATGTTTTTTTTGCACTTCACTGATATCGCATTTTTTAATAATTTCACATTAGACATGAATAAAACTGATTTCTACCTGAAGCACGCAATCCTCCCTTAAATCAAAAGGTTAGAATTGCGAAATGAGTCGTATAATGTAAGCACATTAGTACAAAATGAAACACTCATGTAAAAATCAATAAACATATACATATATATCGAATAAAACGGAAATATATAAAGTTAAAAAGATCAGTGACTGGGGATGAGACTAAACATAAGTTCACTAAGGACTACGTTTCCAATCTCACCGTACAGTGCCTTGGGGAGAGAATAAAAACTAAAACGTTTTATCCTCTCTCCCCGTACAGAGACTTGGGACGAGAGTAAAAAAAAAAAACTGAATCGAGAACAACGTTACTCGCTCCCAAACTCCTTGTACGGAGACTTGGGACGAGAATAAAGATCGGATCGTTCTCTCTTTCTCTCTCTCTCTTGGGACGAGAATAAAGATCGGATCGTTCTCTCTTTCTCTCTCTCTCTCTCGTCACTCACAAGAGAATGGCCCACTCACTCTTCGTCAATAACAGGTTATTTGACTAAAGGAAAAAACTGAAAGGACTAAGAAAATGAAAATTAACATGTTCCTTTAAATTAGTATCTAAAAAACTTGAGTTTGAAAGAATGAACAAAACGTCAAAATCGATTTACTCTTTCTGCAAAGTGAAACCATGATTCTCTCTTTCTCTATCGTAACGATAGAGCGCAAACTGCGTAGTATAAATAAACCAAACGTTAGTTCGTCTTTGAAAAACAGCACGAAGACTATTCAAAGAATAAATTTCTTAAAATATTTTCTAAAAATATTCATCTCATCACTCTTACAGAGCAACTGTTTTTATCTAAACACAAATAAAAGTTGAATGGGCTCAACGTTGTTTACCTCCGTTTTCCAAGTCAGGACCGCCTACAAAGAATAGGTAAAGGCCGCATATAAACAAAAACATAAAATTTATCTCGATGTTTAGTATAAATGGAAAGCTAATCGAAGAGGCCTAATAAAGGCGGGTGAGATATAAAATATATAGAGGTAAATCTATAAATATCAACAATAATTTATAAAGTGATAAAATAATTACTAAAAGCCTTTAACACACTTCCGTACCCTGAGGGAAGGGTCGGCCATCTTTTCTCTATGGTAAAACCAGAGCGAGATTATAAAAGCAAGGGCAAAAAACTTTTCCTCCTTTCAAAAGCATTTCTTTTGAAGATAGTATTGAATAATCCAACACGGCGAAAGCAATAAAACCAAAACCAAGTACTTCACCAATTCGGTAGAAAACTCAAGGTCTAGAGCGAGCGGAACCAATGTTGTCGGTGACACCGACAGAGAAGAACTGGAGTGGTTGAGAAGTATATGAGGTATCTGGCCGATAGTCGGCGCTGGTGGGCACACCCGCAACCTTCATGGCGATCGCTCGCGAGTTTTTTTGGAATCTGTCGGGCCGTCGGAGACGTCAGCTATTTATATATTCACCGGCTAAGTTTAATATTTAAAAATGGATTTTGATGACCTTAAAAAGTACACGGGTTGGAAATCTCCTATGGTCTTCAAATGCCACTATCTAAAGAACTTACAGGCCCTTAAATACCCAACGGTTGCAGCTGGGAGCCGTATCTCTCCCCAGTGATCTCTTGTTCTTCCTTTCATCCATCTCTTTTCTTCTCCCTCCTACCCGCCACTCGAACGCCATTCGCACCACGACGCCGCTCCCTTGGTGGTTCGTTAGCCCTAGTTTATTACATTTTTGGTCAATATGATTGTAACTATTAATGTGTTTACCGTAATTTTAGTGTTGGGGTATTCTTAGCCATGTCAGTTTTGTTGCATGTTGTGCTCTGATACTCGGAGGCTTCCTTGTTATCATGTTTGTTTAGCCTTACGCTCACTATGTCCTGTGGCTAGTTTATGATTTATGCTTACTTACCGTAATATAATATATGGTTTTCCTTACATGGTGTTTTTTTCTCTCCCCTCATTAAAATTACTAGTTATTATTGGGCTTGGAAGGCATTCTCTGGTACATTTTCACCGGCCGCCACAGGTCGACCCAGAAAAGGGATTTTGACGAAGGAAAAATCTATTTCTGGGGAGAGACCTGTGGCGCCCGGTGAAACCCTTCCCTATTATTTTGCACGATCCCACCCTTTCCTTTCCAAGCCATCATGTCCAATACAGAAGGATGTTGTTCAGATGGCACGGGTGGCGTGGCTCTGGTAGCATAGCTGGTGCCTCTGTATCGGCCCATCCCTTTGACGAAGGAATTAGCTAAATGGAAGACAGCCTGTGAATAGTGGTTTTCACGCGCCTTTGCTTTATACATGACACCCACAAGGTGCTCGCGCGAGGGTAGTAACCTCTGCATTCCATGCGTTTATCTTTCTCTGGTATAATTGGAAGGTTTTATCAGAAAAGTGTATATTAGAAGGACCCTTTTCACCGGGCGCCACAGGTCTCTCCCCAGAAAGATTTTTCCTTCGTCAAAATCCCTTTAATCATCCCTATATTCAACAAAGATATTGGTGCAATGCTACGAAAACTTGCATGACAAAGGTGATGAATGCAAAACCCATATGCACCATTAGTGCATGAAACAAGAGGCGGATTGTCTCAAGAACTACTGGCTTGACTAGCGCTAAAATTAGGGGGATGAGATTAAGAAGATATTGGAACCACAATTGTCAAGAGATTAAGAAGCGCTATCGTCATGAGACTTCCAGGTGCTAGCAGAGTTTTTTTCTGTAAGGTAACACTCCATGTAACACCCATTTCAGTAATTATAGCACAATGATAGTGGAAATTATCATTCATCAGGCATTGTTTTTTAATCCCCTAAGAAAATGGGCTTGGCATTTTTGTTTACATATTTTGAGCACCACTGTGTGAAACAAGATACACCGCCAATGTAATGTTAGGTGAACAAGTAAAATTTAGCCCTTAGGAAGTGCCAATAATGTAAGTGAATAGTTTTATAGCTTTAAATTCTTTGCAAATCAGTTTTGAATGCTAAGCACAATAATTGATGAAGTTACTGAATTCTTAAAATAAGTTTGAACCCTGTTGAAGTCAGTTACAATTTTGTCAATTTATGAGCTGTCACCTGTGCAACCATGTAACTCAACCGAAGATGACTTTAGCTGATGATGAGATGTCTACTGACTTACAGCAGGCTCCTAACGTGGAAGATCCAATTGCCTCTTGGTAAAAGGAATGTGGAATAGTTCAGTGAATAATATACAAAAGGATATCTTGTTTGAGGCTGCTCATTGATGCAAGGATACTCTAATGAAAGACCCAGATGCTATGGAAGAGGCTGCAATATACTGTAACAATGTTCTCACTGAAGCAGAGAGATTTGAACAAGCTCTCTACATGTGGATTGCTGGAGATGATGAGACAGGTGAACGAGGACATGAAGGCGAGTTTACCAATGGATGAAGACACTGGCCTCTGACGTACTTATTACTGGCCCCTGATTTGATAGCACTTGAGGAATGCTCAGGTCCTGAAGGATACAAAAAGGGCCAGAGTATTAGAAGAAAAAATCCACAAGATAAAACTTGAAGCCCAACAGAGGCTGCAGGAGCTAAAAATTCAGAATGAAAGGCAGCTACAGAGTGAAGGACAAAGAAGTCTCTCAAGCCACCCTTTGAAATACTACCGCTAGTGTTTTATTGGATTATTTGACTAGCCACACAGTAATACATTAGATCCCTCTCTCTGGCTACGGCTCATGTTTTCTTTGCTCATACATACGCCAAATAGTCTGGCCTATTCTTTACACATTCTCGTCTTTCTTCATACACCTGACAACACTGAGATTACCAAACTATTCTTTTATGCTCGAGGGGTTACCTACTGCAAGGTAATTGTTCAGGCTACTTTCCTCCTGGTAAGGGTAGAAGAGACTCTTTAGCTATGGTAAGCAGCTCTTGTAGGAGGACACTCCAAAGTCAAATCATTGTTCTCTGGTCTTGGGTAGTACCATAGCCTCTGTACAATGGCCTTCCACTGTCTTGGGTTAGTTTTCTGGCTTGGGGATACACTTGGGCATACTGTTCAATCTCATTTCTCTTCCTCTTTATTTTTTGAAGTTTTTATAGTTTATGTGTGAAAGAATAATATACTGTAATATTGTTACTGTTCTTGAAATATTTTTTCTATTTATTCTACTCTTCTCATTTGTTTATCCTTGTTTCCTATCCTCACTGGGCTATTTTTCCCTGCTGGACCCCTTGGGCTTATAGCATCTTGCTTTTCCAACTAGGGTTATAGCCTAGCTTTGATAACAATAATAATAGTAATAATAATAATAAAGAAATTGGAAGCAACTTATGACAAATCATTCTGAAACCAAAAGCATGGGTCTCACTTTGAACAAACCCTTTCTGTCTGCTCCGGGACACGATGATGGTGAAGGAACTATACCTGTTAGGAATACCACTCCAGAGAACTTCAACAGAAATTCTAAATTGTCATGGAATGAATGAATGATTGTTAATTGTCTGGCATCATAACATCAATGGTCACGGATACCAATTGGAGTATGATTAATAAAGAACAATTTATTCAAGAGATTGTCAGGGAAACCTCTGGGAATATCATCATCAGAACATGAACAGATGAATTTGGTGAATGCAGTAATTACTGAAGTTGTTGGAGAAGTGTTTGAACGAGTCTTGAGTACAAGGGACCACAGTAGACTCACTTTAGCTATCCCTCTGAGAGTTACTGACATTTGATGGTGATTCTTTGCAATACTGATCCTTCATTACAAGTTTTCATACCACAGTCGATGGTAAAAACATAAGAGTCTGCATCGAACCTGTTCTGTCTGTTGCATTACTATTAGGGTACTTCCTGGAGAGTACTAAATTGTGAGACCATGGACCCAGTAGATGGATAAGTACAGGAATTGAAGATTTTAGTAGATAGATATGGAAACAATTATGAAATCTCACAAAAATGGATCAATAAGATCACAGACAGGCTAAACTTAAGAGACCACTGGAACTAAGAGAATTTGCAGATGATTTGAAATGCTGTCAACAGACCTTAAAAAATATGGGTCATGAGAGTGAGCTTGACAATGGAGCCAGTTTACAAACCATCTGGAAGAAATTGCCACAGCACCTGCAGGACAGATATTCAGGCGAGTCATATCATGAAGAAAAAACAAAGGAGTGCGCCCAGGCTTAAGGATCTGGTTGACTTTGTTGTGGATGTGACAGAAGAAGCCCCTGACCCTATCTTCTAGCGCCTCCTCCAGTGATCCAAGGAGATGCAAGTGAATTGACCAAAATGGAACTGGTAAGAAAGGAGTTGGAAGCTTCACAGGGAAGGCTAGCTCAACAAGTACAATGTCACTTATACCAGAAAATAGACAACAGATAAAAGATTGATGTCCTATGCTAAGGAGGCATGATAATCAAAGATCATAGGAGCCATGTAATGTCAAAGGAACTCGACTGATGTGCGAAGGGACAATTCAGCAAAGACTGCCCTAAGAATTTTACATGTAACATTGAAGGATGCAGTCTCAAGCATAACATATTCCTACATATGCCAACAAAACCACTGATAAACAATAGTGACACTTCAGTGAACCCAGTCCCACCAGCTGAGCAGAGTGCACAAGCTGTACCTTTATTTACCGCAAAATTAGAGCAGCTATTTTGTTTGTACTTGCGGTGGCAAATTATCCATGCCAATTGTACCACCTACAGTTTGGTGAGAAAACTCGGATACGTATGACATGCTTGACCCTGATGGTAATGCCACCTACTGTACCGAGGCTTTAGTTAGCCAGTTAGGAGCTCGAGGCACTGTACACCATTTGGAGATGACCATACCAACATAGTATGTCAATGAAAATAGCTGTGGTAACTCTTGATAGCCTCAAACATTGAAGTCAGCAACACTACACACTATTGAAGCAACTGTTAGACCAAATCTCAATATTGACTTAACAGAACAGTCAACTCAGTTTGATAATGAGAGGTGGCCACATCTCAGATATTTAGAGATACCAGAACTGAAGGCAGACCAAGTCCACCTTTTGATTGCTATTAGAAGAGGTGGACCAGGAGAGCCATTTTCTGTTCTCACATCACTGGGCTGGACTATAAAGGGACCAGTGTATATCTTTAGTGAGAGAGTCCACATTTTATCTTTTGTACTGACAGTTACACCATAGGTTGATCTGAAGAGGCTATGGGAGACAGAATATGCTCATGCTGAGGAGAGCAGATTCAGAAAACAGTTGACACCTGGAACAACAATTTCAGGTTGTAGATAACCACTACAGTATGAGCATATCATTTAAGGCACGACCACTTAACTTACCAAAAAATAAACTGATGGCTGAAATGAGATTGCAATCCCTTGCTAGGCCTCTCAACATGGATGAGACTGAAGTGTAAGTATACTGAGGAAATTAGAAAAAATAACTACTGGAGAAAGATATGCTCAAGTAGTTCCTGAGAAAGATTTACTCAGCTAGTAGGTTGGCCAGGGCACCAGCCACCTGTTGAGATACTACCGCTAGAGAGTTATGGGGTCCTTTGACTGGGCAGACAGTACTACATTGGATCCTTCTCTCTGGTTACGGTTCTTTCCCTTTGCCTACACACACCGAATAGTCTGGCCTATTCTTTACAGATTCTCCTCTGTCCTCATACACCTAACAACACTGAGATTACCTAACAATTCTTCTTCACCCAAGGGGTTAACTACTGCAATGGAATTGTTCAGTGGCTACTTTCCTCTTGGTAAGGGTAGAAGAGACTCTTTAGCAATGGAAAGCAGCTCTTCTAGAAGGACACTCCAAAATCAAACCATTGTTCTCTAGTCTTGGGTAGAGCCATAGCCTCTGTACCATAATCTTCCACTGTCTTGGGTTAGAGTTCTCTTGCTGGAGGGTACACTCGGGCACACTGTTCTATCTTATTTCTCTTCCTCTTGATTTGTTAAGTTTTTATAGTTTATATAGGAAATATTTATTTTAATGTTACTGTTCTTAATATTTTATTTTTCGTTGTTTTCTTTCCTCACTGGGCTATTTTCCCCGTTGGGGCCCCTGGGCTTATAGCATCCTGCTTTTCCAACTAGGGTTGTAGCTTAGCATTTAATAATAATAATAATGTTAGAATAACAAGGTGTGGTATCTGCCACACCACCCTGTGCCTGAGAAGTGTCGCATTATCTCTGATTGTCCTGCAATGTACGGTGGATCATTGGTTAATGACTATGTGCACAGGGACAAGATTTAGCTAACAGACTTATAATAGTGTTGCTACGTTTTCGTCTATTTATGGCCGACATAGAAGCTATGTTCCACCAAGTACATGAGACTCCAGAGGATAGATATGTACTTCGGTTTTTATGGTTTAAGAAGGATCACATGGCACAACTGTTGAAGACTTTACGAATGACAGCTCATCTCTTAGATAGAGTATGGAGTCCAAGTTGTGCGAACTATGCTCTACAGCGAATGGTGGAGGAGCACCATAACACATGTTCTGAGGAAGTGCCAAATACTGTTTTACAACTTATATGTAGGTGTTTGCCTCGGATCTGTGGATAAATTAGAATCAGCTGTAGTTTTGGCACAGTAAATGAAAGTGCTGTTAGCAAGAAGAGGATTTCACCTGAGTTTATCTTGGCATTGCCACAACAACCTTATTGAACTGTACTATTAAAAGGAGATTAAGCACCACAATAAGTCAAGCAGAGCTGGCCAAGAAATAATAAATCATATACCTAGAGAAGACTGGGGGAAATCTTTAAAATACCTGAACTTAAACCTGGAGGATCTTCCCATAGAGAAAGCTTTGGGCATATTATGGAATGTGAATTAGACTGCTTTGGATTTAATATTCAAGTTGGCAGAGGTGAACCAAAAACTAAGAGAGGAGTACTTAGTACTCTTAGCACTGTTTATGACACCCTAGGGCAGGGATCACCAACCTGAAGCTCAGGGCTCTTTCAAGCCACCTTTGTAGCTCTAAACACTGAGCTAACCTTTTTATCCATTTAACACAAAGAAATTATGTAACAAAATATTTCAAAATCTTATTAAATTTCAGAATAAGAAAAAGAAAAGTGTAAATACTGTAGTTTCAAGTCTTAAATTATTAAACAATTTCACATCAAAACCATCGTAACATAAAATTACAAGGAAAGGGGAATACTGTTTTATGTCTGCTAGATGAGGTGCTGTCATTTGAAAGAAAGCTTGCTGTGTTCGTCAGAGATTTTGAGAAAAGTGTGTTTACTCACTTTCCATCATTGAGGAAATGCAAAGAATCTTCAGATTTGTGAGCTTATTGATGCCATAAACAGATTTTTTAAAAATATAAATGTGTTCTAAAGGATGTGCTCAAGAATTCAGAAAGAGGGAAACAACCCTGTCCTTTCATATCAAACCATTTTTGACAGATATATCTGTACTAAGTTTGTCAGCTTTTACTAATGTGAACTAAACAGAATTGGAGCTTAAAATAGTTGGTTTACAGTAAAAAGTTAGGGAATCAAAATTTAATTTTTTACACAGATCTGTAGTCTTTAGAAATGCATTAAGCTGCATTAGCTAGTCAAAAAAATGGGGAATATTACTAAATATGAAAAAAAGCAAAATAACATTTCTGGGTCGACCTGTGACGGCCGGTGAAGAGTCCTTCTTTACACTTTTCTGATATAAATCTTCCAAATATACCAGAGAAAGATAAAAGCATGGAATGCAGAGGTTACTACCCTCGCGCGAGCACCTCGGTGTCGTGTATACATCAGGGGCGTGTGAAAACCACTATTCACAGGCTGTCTTCCATTTAGATAATTCCTTCATCAAAGGGAAGGGCCGTAACAAAGGCCCCAGAAACCACACTTGGACCACGCCACCGTCACACAACACGAACGCCCTCTGGGTCATCCTTCTGTTTTGGACTTGCCCGCATAGTCGTATTTTTTTGTGCTCTCGGTGTTTTTCAAGTGTTTGTCGTTAATTCATCATGACTGACGCTGCTACTTCACCTTTACCAATGTTAAGTACCATAGTTTGCTTTGACAGCTTTTTTCAGTACCGGGCATTTGTTCTCTTTCCAGTAATGTGGATTTTAATTTTGGAAGCGGCTTGGCCTTCCTCGGTGATGGCAGCCATGTTGGATTCGTTCGCTTCGCTAGTATTTCAAGTTAATATTGCCCATCTGGTACTCTGTCATCTAGGTTATACCACTTACGTTTTATGACCATTATTATTATCATTATTTTATTATTGTTTTTACTATGGTATTTTTTTTTTTGCTAGCAAGTCCAATTTGGACGAACGAAGAATAACGTTCTTGCCTTTGTTATAGTTTACGTACACGCCTCGGGAAGGTGGTCGTTTTAGACTATATCTTTTTATTTTATTTTACGCTGTCGTTATTCTTCGTTCTTGGTTATTACAATTTTATCATTATTCTTATATCATATTATTGTGTGCTTTTGGTTCTTTTTAATGTAACCATTAGAGCGTGAGCATGGAGTTCTCGGTTTCTGTTACTACAGTTACGAGTTACCCTTTCTCTCGTTTTCTTTCTTAATCTCGAGTAAGGAGAGGTGGATTTCCCGTTTTCCGTTTTATACGCTCACGAGTTATCCCTGCCTCCTCTTCTTCTCCGGGTTTATGATATTACGTTTGATGGTATTTATGTTTTATTGATGGGGTTACTGTTAATATAGCTAGCATTATTAATAGGTTACATTAGTGTATGAGTCATTATTTTGGGATCGCTTTATGCCGCCACCCGTAGTTCCGTTCTCTTCGGAACGTTCACCGCCTTGAGTTATACTCCGCTATAATGGATACTCATTGGGTTGGGAACTAGTCAAGATATTTGGAGTGCAACGATGAAACCCGGCACTCAGACTCCGGCTTCGGCCTTATGCACACGAACCTTTTTCATGATTATTCACAATTTCATTATTAAGGTCCTTTTTCACCGAATCTCCGGCTTCACCGGAAATCACACAGACGTTCAGCATTGAGGTTAACACTATCTTACCGCTGGTGTTCACGATTTCACTATTACGGACCTTTGTCACCGGATCTCCGGTGCCGAGATCACTCAGTCGTTCAGAACTGAGGTTAACATTATTTTACCGATGAGGTTTATAGTTACATGTTACGTGGTTACTTGACATTATATGTTAATTTGTAGCTCTAGCTAGCAATAATAGGACCATGTTAGCCACACATAATTAATGTTATCCAGTAAAATGGCCTCTCATGGCATAGTTGGTTTCGACCTGGCTTTTTCATTAGAAGGGGCTAGCGTTCGATCCCAAATACGAAGTAGAAATTTATTTCTATTTGAACACGATGTTGTATGGATATTTATCCATATATATACATATATAAAAAAAAATATATGCATAAATATATACATACATATTATATACATGTACAAATATATACATATACATATATATTATTGTTTTATAGTTAATTTGGTTGATCCCAGCTTGTGAATAGGATCACTAACCAGTCTCTCAAGGAACATCCAGACTTATGTCTCCTTTCTTTTACAGAAGGTCCGCCTACATGGTATGGTTCCCGGAGTCATGCACGCTCTGCTACGAGCTGTCCTCCCTACTCCTGAATGATGATGTAAGTTGGTTCTAATTTGTTCCTTTTCGTATCCTTTGGCGATGATTTAATTTGTTCTTGATTTATGTATACATCGCTTATTGAGGAGAACGGTTTTCTCCTTCATCACTAATCCCCTCACCTCTTTCAGGATGATGATGAATCTCTCCGGGCTGCAAGAGTGGTTCTCCGCCCTTGGGTGTCAAGATTTGGAAGGAATGCTCCATCTGGCGGACCCTATCTCCTCGACGGAGACATATGGCCTCTCGACCATTTCTCGGGCTCTACCACTGACGCAGTTCCACCGGAGAGACAGCGGCCCCGTTAATTGAGGTGGTTAGAGCAACCATTCCAACGGAAGAGGAAGCTTTATTGGAGGGGGACGTGTCCTCTCTAGGGTTGGACGTCGAACCCATGGACGAGCAGGTAAGTGGTGATGAGTTTTGAGCCTTCAACTTTACCATTATCTGCGTCACCGGTCCTAGGACCCTCAAAGGATCCTGATGTTCATATTACTTTGCATAAAACCCTGACTGCTAAAAGACGAAGTCCGCTAAGCCAGGGCTTCGTCAGCAGGTCGTGCTCAGGATCCCTCCTTCCCCGCCGACCTGATCAGGGATATGGTTAAAGAGCAGCTACAACACATTCCAGGGCAAGCCAAGGAGCTATGACGGAGCTCAAAGATATGGTGGCGAATCTGATCCGTTCAGGAACTCGGATGTCTCCTCCTACAGCCCCAGACGCATCGAAGTAACCTCCTTCGATAAAAACAACCCATAGAGATTTGCCTTACATGCTCCATATATAGATGGTACCATAACTCTGGAGGACATATGCATCCGCCCTCTAGAGGCCCTAGAATTTACCCTCCGGGACTAGAATTCCCATTCAACGGGTTCGTCCGTTTGAAAGAGCATGCCTTGGTTAGGTTAGACAAGGTACCGAAGGTAACGGTAATATTTCCTAAAGAGCAGGCCCATGCGGTCTGGGACAGGACGTTGTCGGTCTGGGGGTACGCTAATTCCAAGCTCACCCCACACAATGGGGCCTACGCCATATTTACAACTGCTCTCATTATTACCTTGCCTATTACGGATAAATTGACAGGTCTTACTATTCAAGCTGTCAAAGAAGGTTCTGCCATGCAGGCTCTTAAAGAGACTGACCCCACCTTGGGGAGTCCCTAGCCTCGCTTTTTCCCACTGGGACCTTGTTTCGGATATTCACGAAGAACCTATCTCTGTCCTACCAAATCGACCTACACGCTTTGTGGTCTGCTCGGGTTAGTTGTAGGAATTACGTTCTGTCTGAGGCCTCTATCAGACATGAACCGAACAGGCTGATAGCTTCCTCCTGCTGGGGTAAAACCCTCTTCCCTCAGGAGGAGGTGAACAAGGTTCTACAAGATGATACGAGAGCAAACCAAAATTGCAGGTGAGGCGGGGCCTCACTGCCAAAAAGAAGGTCGAAGCCCAAAAGTAAGCTTTCTTCAAGAAGAAGCAGAGAGTTACCCCTTACAAAATGAACCGGGGTCACTGCCATCAATCGTCAGTTACCCACTCGTTATCACAGTCTCCCTCTGCTTCGACGTCTCTGCATCCAAATCCCCCTCAACAGGTGGTCTACCTCACTGATTCCCCAGGTACACAACCCAACCCCGTTTGGATGCCCTCGTCTGCATACAACCCTAGCTCCGAACCCTTAGGTTCCTTTCGTGGACACCAGAGAGGAAGCTACAGGGGTAGAGGACAGTTCCGCCATCGAGGCGGACCTAGGAAAAAGGGGACTCAGGGCAGGAAAGGACCTAGATTCACTCCCTCAAAATGAGGTAGTCCCGGTAGGGGGGAGACTTTACCACTTTCGAGACCATTGGACCTTCAGTCCGTGGGCTCATAGCATAAATCTCTAAAGGTTTGGGGTGGAAATGGCCACAAGGTTCTCCTCCTCCACCAGTGACCTTCTCCCAGAAACCCACTCCCATCCTGAAAGAGTACACCACACAGTTACTCAAGAAGAAAGCAATCAAACGGGTTCGATCACTGAAGTTCCAAGGCTGCCTGTTCACAATTCCGAAGAAAGGCTTGTCGGCATTGAGAGTGGACCTGGATTTGTCAAAGCTAAACTCTTACATTCTCTGCGACAAGTTCCGGATGTTGACTATCTCTCAGGTACGGACCTTACTTCCCTGTGGGGCCGTCACCACCTCTATCGACCTTACCGACGCCTATTATCATGTGCCAATAGCTCGAAACTTCTCTCCTTATCTGGGTTTCCGCCTAGGCAGGAAAGCCTTTGCGTTCAAAGTCATGCCCTTCGGCCTCAACATTGATCCCAGGATATTCACGAAACTGGGAGAGACAGTGTTAGAACAACTCAGGAACCAAGGGATACAGATCATTGCTTATCTGGACGGTTGGCTCATTTGGGCCCGGTTAGCCATGGAAGGCAACAGAGCTAAGAAGGAAGTACTTCAATTTCTCGCCAACCTGGGATTTCGGGTCTATCTCCAAAAGTCTCGCCTGCAACCATCAGGCCACTTAGAATGGTTAGGCATTCAGAGGGACCTTTCGAATCTCACGTTGTCTCTCCCTTCCAAAAAGGTAAGAGAAATAGCTTCCAAGATCAAGATTTTTCTCAAACACAAACAGGTGTCCAGAAGAGCCTTAGAAAGAATCCTCGGCCTTCTCCAATTCCTATTAAAAGCCAAACTCAAAGACATCAATCGAGTTTGGAAAAAGAGAGCTACAGTACCTTTAAGAGACAAGGTCTCGAAGATCCCCTCTGTCTTGAAAATGAGACTACGCCCATGGTCCGAACCGAAGAACCTCTCCAAATCGGTTCCTCTACAATTCCCACCTCCACAAGTGACATTCCATACAGACGCGTCTCTAAGTGGATGGGGGGATTACTCCGAACATCAGATGTTTCAGGGCTCTTGGTCACCCGCCATGAAACAGTCCCATATCAATGTTCTCGAAGCCATGGCAGTGTTCTTGACCCTGAAGAGACTCTCTCCTCCGAGGTCGACCCACATCAGAGTAGTGTCAGACAGCACAGACGTAGTACACTGCGTCAACAGAGGCGGATCCAAGTCACCCAACCTGAATCAGATCCTGGTCACTATCTTCGCCTGGCCAACAGAAAAGAACTGGTTCCTGTCAGCAACTCACCTAGCGGGAGTCCAGAATGTGAGAGCGGACTCACTATCCAGGACGAAACCACCGGAGTCAGAATGGTCTCTAGACATAATTTCATTCCGGTGGATACTCAGGCTGGTTCCGGGCCTCCAGGTAGATCTATTCGCAACTCAAATGAATCACAAACTTCCTTGTTATGTGACCCCAACCCTGGACCCTCAGGCTTATGCCATGGACGCATTAACCCAGGATTGGAACCATTGGAAGAAGATTTACTTATTTCCCCCAGTGAATCTTCTAATGAAAGTTTTACACAAACTACGCTCCTTCCGGGGGGCAGTGGCTTTAGTACCACCTCACTGGCCAAAGAACAGTTGGTTTCCTCTCCTCCTCGAGTTGAAACTCCGTCCCTTCCGGATCCCGTTCCCCAAACTGACCCAAGTAATCCAAACTCACTGTGTCAGATTACTCAAGGATAGTCAAAACTCTAACTTTGTGGACTACATGAAGTTTGCAGCTTGTAGAGACGCGAACATTGACCCGGAAAACATTCTCTTCGTCGAATCAGACAAATGGGACTCGACAATTTGTCAATATGATTCGGCCGTTAAGACCTAGCAGATTTCCTAAGAGTACAGACCATACTCGTATGTCTCCGAATTGAGTCATCTCTTTCTTGAGGTTCCTATTTGACAATCTTCCTTGTTGGGTTTAACATTAACCTAGCTGAGTCCTATTTCTCATCTATTCCAAAAGCATGTGCTAGGCTTCGACCCGACCTTCGGTTCGGCCACAAAAGGTCTCTTGGTCTCTGAACAATGTCCTCAAACTTGCGACGGACACGGACAATGAATCCTGCTCTTATATCACTCTTCTTAGGAAGACTTTAATTCTAACGGCTTTGGCCTCAGGTACTGGAATATCAGAACTAGCAGCTCTCTCACGAAACCCGGAAAACATAGATTTCCTCCCTTCAGCCGAAGTACTCCTTTCTCCAGACAAAGCTTTCCTAGCTAAAAATGAGGATCCGCAAAATAGGTGCTCCCCTCGGAAGATTATCCTTCTTCCCCAGGATCCTTTCTCTGTGTCCAGTCACTACTCTCAGGGCCTTTTTAGCTAGAACTGCCACACGCTCGTCTGGCCCCTTGGTTATCAGGGAACGAGGAGGTACTATTTCCATTCACGGTATCAGGCAACAAATCCTCTACTTCATTAAACATACTAATCCGGAATAATTTCCCCAGGCTCATGATATACGGTCAGTAGATACCTCCATCAATTTCTTCCAGAACAGGGACTTTGATGACTTTAAAAAAAATACGGGTTGGAAATCCCCTATGGTTTTCAAACACCACTATCTAAAGAACTTACAGGCCCTTAAGTACCCGACGGAGGCAGAGGGGAGTCTTATCTCTCCCCATTAATCTCCTCTTCTTCCTTTCTTCCATCTCTTCTCTTCTCCCTCCTACCCGCCACTCACACCACGTCGCCACTCTCCTGGGTAGTTCGTTAGCCCTATGATATTTGCCATGTTTAATTCCTATGGTTTAACTGTTATTGTAGTTATCGTTCCTTTAATGTTTAGATATGCTTAGACATGTAAGGTTTGATGCCTTTTGCGTTTCGACACTCGGTGATTCCTTGTCTTCATATTTATTTAGCCTTACGTTCCCTATGTCATTTGGCTAGTTTGTAATTTGAGGTTTACTTACATTATTATATTATATTATTGTCTTACATGGTGTTTGTTTTCTCCTCATTATGTTATTACTTTATTGGGCTTGGAAGGCATTCTCTGGTACATTTTCACCAGCCGTCACAGGTCGACCCAGAAAAGGGATTTTGACGAAGGAAAAATCTATTTCTGGTTAGAGACCTGTGACGCCCGGTGAAACCCTTCCCGGTCATTTTTGTACAGACCCACCCTTTCCTTGCCAAGCCATATGTTCTTGCAGAAGGATGACCTAGAGGGCGTTTGTGTTGGGTGACGGTGGCGTGGTCCAAGTGTGGTTTCTGGGGCCTTTGTTACGGCCCTTCCCTTTGATGAAGGAATTATCTAAATGGAAGACAGCCTGTGAATAGTGGTTTTCACACGCCCCTGATGTATACACGACACAAACGAGGTGCTCGCGCGAGGGTAGTAACCTCTGCATTCCATGCTTTTATCTTTCTCTGGTATATTTGGAAGATTTATATCAAAAGTGTAAAGAAGTACTCTTCACCGGGCGTCACAGGTCTCTCCCCAGAAATAGATTTTTCCTTCGTCAAAATCCCTTTATTATTGAAGTTTGGATTTGGAATACACTCGGGCAATCTATTCTATCTTATTTCTCTTCCTCTTGTTCTTTTTTTGTTTTTAGGAAGGTTTTATAGTTTATAATTGAAAGACGTATTTCAATGTTGTTATGCTCTTTAAATGTTTTATTTCAATTGTTCATTACTTCAGTAGTTTGTTTATTGCCTTTCTTCACTTGGCTATTTTTCCCTGTTGGGGTCCTTGCTTTTCCAAATAAGGTTGTAGCTTAGCTAATGATGATGATGATGATAATAATAATAATGAACAATATTCTGCTATGTATGAAGTACAGCAGATATTGATTTTAGACCTCAAGACACTGTTTTTGCCATTGCGGTCTGACACTAATAAATATTTAAGTTTCTTTGAATAAATGGCTCTTCTAGCTAAAGAGGTTAGTGACCCCTGCCCTAAAGTAAGTCCAATTACACTACAACCCAGAAAGATATTCCAGCAATTCTGTCAATTGGAGAAGAGTTGGGATGAACCACTACCCATGGAACTGGAAGAGCAATGGGGCCAATGGGTAGCCGATTTGCCAGAGATAAAGAAGTTTAAGATTCTGAGAAGCATAAAACCTATAGACACACCTGTGAAGAATGCCCAACTGCACCACTTTGCTGATGCCACTAAGTATGGAAATGGTACTGCATCATGCTTAAGAGTTGTCCTAAAAGATAATTCTGTGCATGCTAGTCTCATTATGGCGAAGTTGCATCTTACACCCCTGAAGGAATCTACTATTCTTAGACTGGAACTGGCTGGAGCCCTAGAAGCTGTGCAACTAGAAAAAAAATTGAGCATAGAACTACAGATACCACTGGATACTTAGGTATGTTGACAATCAGATAGTACTGTGGTAATTGAACAGATATGAAAACACTTCCAGACTTATGTTGCCAACCCTATGGGTAAGATCCTGGATTACACTGATGTCAAACAGTGGAGAAATGTACCTATTGAAGTAAACCCTGGTGATGACAAATCTCACGGACTGCATTCCACCTCGTAAAAAATGATCGTTGGATACATGGTCTAGGATTCTTGCAATGTAAAGAAGATGGATAGCCTGATGTTCTGAATTAGAGAAACAAATGGATTTAAAAGCAACTCAAGTGGCATACAGCACTAAGAAGGATATCTATCATAACAACACACTGCTGAATTACTGCTCTTCATGGTTTAAATTGAGGAAGGGTGTGGTGTGTTATAGAAAATATTTAGTAATATTCCCCATTTTTTTGACTAGCTAATGCAGCTTAACGATCTGTGTAAAAAATTAAATTTTGATTCCCTAACTTTTTACTGTAAACCAACTATTTTAAGCTCCAATTCTGTTTAGTTCACATTAGTAAAAGCTGACAAACTTAGTACAGATATATCTGTCAAAAATGGTTTGATATGAAAGGACAGGGTTGTTTCCCTCTTTCTGAATTCTTGAGCACATCCTTTAGAACACATTTATATTTTTAAAAAATCTGTTTATGGCATCAATAAGCTCACAAATCTGAAGATTCTTTGCATTTCCTCAATGATGGAAAGTGAGTAAACACACTTTTCTCAAAATCTCTGACGAACACAGCAAGCTTTCTTTCAAATGACAGCACCTCATCTAGCAGACATAAAACAGTATTCCCCTTTCCTTGTAATTTTATGTTACGATGGTTTTGATGTGAAATTGTTTAATAATTTAAGACTTGAAACTACAGTATTTACACTTTTCTTTTTCTTATTCTGAAATTTAATAAGATTTTGAAATATTTTGTTACATAATTTCTTTGTGTTAAATGGATAAAAAGGTTAGCTCAGTGTTTAGAGCTACAAAGGTGGCTTGAAAGAGCCCTGAGCTTCAGGTTGGTGATCCCTGCCCTAGGGTGTCATAAACAGTGCTAAGAGTACTAAGTACTCCTCTCTTAGTTTTTGGTTCACATCTGCCAACTTGAATATTAAATCCAAAGCAGTCTAATTCACATTCCATAATATGCCCAAAGCTTTCTCTATGGGAAGATCCTCCAGGTTTAAGTTCAGGTATTTTAAAGATTTCCCCCAGTCTTCTCTAGGTATATGATTTATTATTTCTTGGCCAGCTCTGCTTGACTTATTGTGGTGCTTAATCTCCTTTTAATAGTACAGTTCAATAAGGTTGTTGTGGCAATGCCAAGATAAACTCAGGTGAAATCCTCTTCTTGCTAACAGCACTTTCATTTACTGTGCCAAAACTACAGCTGATTCTAATTTATCCACAGATCCGAGGCAAACACCTACATATAAGTTGTAAAACAGTATTTGGCACTTCCTCAGAACATGTGTTATGGTGCTCCTCCACCATTCGCTGTAGAGCATAGTTCGCACAACTTGGACTCCATACTCTATCTAAGAGATGAGCTGTCATTCATAAAGTCTTCAACAGTTGTGCCATGTGATCCTTCTTAAACCATAAAAACCGAAGTACATATCTATCCTCTGGAGTCTCATGTACTTGGTGGAACATAGCTTCTATGTCGGCCATAAATAGACGAAAACGTAGCAACACTATTATAAGTCTGTTAGCTAAATCTTGTCCCTGTGCACATAGTCATTAACCAATGATCCACCGTACATTGCAGGACAATCAGAGATAATGCGACACTTCTCAGGCACAGGGTGGTGTGGCAGATACCACACCTTGTTATTCTAACATTATTATTATTATTAAATGCTAAGCTACAACCCTAGTTGGAAAAGCAGGATGCTATAAGCCCAGGGGCCCCAACGGGGAAAATAGCCCAGTGAGGAAAGAAAACAACGAAAAATAAAATATTAAGAACAGTAACATTAAAATAAATATTTCCTATATAAACTATAAAAACTTAATAAATCAAGAGGAAGAGAAATAAGATAGAACAGTGTGCCCGAGTGTACCCTCCAGCAAGAGAACTCTAACCCAAGACAGTGGAAGATTATGGTACAGAGGCTATGGCTCTACCCAAGACTAGAGAACAATGGTTTGATTTTGGAGTGTCCTTCTAGAAGAGCTGCTTTCCATTGCTAAAGAGTCTCTTCTACCCTTACCAAGAGGAAAGTAGCCACTGAACAATTCCATTGCAGTAGTTAACCCCTTGGGTGAAGAAGAATTGTTAGGTAATCTCAGTGTTGTTAGGTGTATGAGGACAGAGGAGAATCTGTAAAGAATAGGCCAGACTATTCGGTGTCTGTGTAGGCAAAGGGAAAGAACCGTAACCAGAGAGAAGGATCCAATGTAGTACTGTCTGCCCAGTCAAAGGACCCCATAACTCTCTAGCGGTAGTATCTCAACAGGTGGCTGGTGCCCTGGCCAACCTACTAGCTGAGTAAATCTTTCTCAGGAACTACTTGAGCATATCTTTCTCCAGTAGTTATTTTTTCTAATTTCCTCAGTATACTTACACTTCAGTCTCATCCATGTTGAGAGGCCTAGCAAGGGATTGCAATCTCATCTCAGCCATCAGTTTATTTTTTGGTAAGTTAAGTGGTCGTGCCTTAAATGATATGCTCATACTGTAGTGGTTATCTACTACCTGAAATTGTTGTTCCAGGTGTCAACTGTTTTCTGAATCTGCTCTCCTCAGCATGAGCATATTCTGTCTCCCATAGCCTCTTCAGATCAACCTATGGTGTAACTGTCAGTACAAAAGATAAAATGTGGACTTTCTCACTAAAGATATACACTGGTCCCTTTATAGTCCAGCCCAGTGATGTGAGAACAGAAAATGGCTCTCCTGGTCCACCTCTTCTAATAGCAATCAAAAGGTGGACTTGGTCTGCCTTCAGTTCTGGTATCTCTAAATATCTGAGATGTGGCCACCTCTCATTATCAAACTGAGTTGACTGTTCTGTTAAGTCAATATTGAGATTTGGTCTAACAGTTGCTTCAATAGTGTGTAGTGTTGCTGACTTCAATGTTTGAGGCTATCAAGAGTTACCACAGCTATTTTCATTGACATACTATGTTGGTATGGTCATCTCCAAATGGTGTACAGTGCCTCGAGCTCCTAACTGGCTAACTAAAGCCTCGGTACAGTAGGTGGCATTACCATCAGGGTCAAGCATGTCATACGTATCAGAGTTTTCTCACCAAACTGTAGGTGGTACAATTGGCATGGATAATTTGCCACCGCAAGTACAAACAAAATAGCTGCTCTAATTTTGCGGTAAATAAAGGTACAGCTTGTGCACTCTGCTCAGCTGGTGGGACTGGGTTCACTGAAGTGTCACTATTGTTTATCAGTGGTTTTGTTGGCATATATAGGAATATGTTATGCTTGAGACTGCATCCTTCAATGTTACATGTAAAATTCTTAGGGCAGTCTTTGCTGAATTGTCCCTTCGCACATCAGTCGAGTTCCTTTGACATTACATGGCTCCTATGATCTTTGATTATCATGCCTCCTTAGCATAGGACATCCATCTTTTATCTGTTGTCTATTTTCTGGTATAAGTGACATTGTACTTGTTGAGCTAGCCTTCCCTGTGAAGCTTCCAACTCCTTTCTTACCAGTTCCATTTTGGTCAATTCACTTGCATCTCCTTGGATCACTGGAGGAGGCGCTAGAAGATAGGGTCAGGGGCTTCTTCTGTCACATCCACAACAAAGTCAACCAGATCCTTAAGCCTGGGCACTCTTTGTTTTTTCTTCATGATATGACTCGCCTGAATATCTGTCCTGCAGGTGCTGTGGCAATTTCTTCCAGATGGTTTGTAAACTGGCTCCATTGTCAAGCTCACTCTCATGACCCATATTTTTTAAGGTCTGTTGACAGCATTTCAAATCATCTGCAAATTCTCTTAGTTCCAGTGGTCTCTTAAGTTTAGCCTGTCTGTGATCTTATTGATCCATTTTTGTGAGATTTCATAATTGTTTCCATATCTATCTACTAAAATCTTCAATTCCTGTACTTATCCATCTACTGGGTCCATGGTCTCACAATTTAGTATTCTCCAGGAAGTACCCTAATAGTAATGCAACAGACAGAACAGGTTCGATGCAGACTCTTATGTTTTTACCATCGACTGTGGTATGAAAACTTGTAATGAAGGATCAGTATTGCAAAGAATCACCATCAAATGTCAGTAACTCTCAGAGGGATAGCTAAAGTGAGTCTACTGTGGTCCCTTGTACTCAAGACTCGTTCAAACACTTCTCCAACAACTTCTGTAATTACTGCATTCACCAAATTCATCTGTTCATGTTCTGATGATGATATTCCCAGAGGTTTCCCTGACAATCTCTTGAATAAATTGTTCTTTATTAATCATACTCCAATTGGTATCCGTGACCATTGATGTTATGATGCCAGACAATTAACAATCATTCATTCATTCCATGACAATTTAGAATTTCTGTTGAAGTTCTCTGGAGTGGTATTCCTAACAGGTATAGTTCCTTCACCATCATCGTGTCCCGGAGCAGACAGAAAGGGTTTGTTCAAAGTGAGACCCATGCTTTTGGTTTCAGAATGCTTTGTCATAAGTTGCTTCCAATTTCTTTATTATTATTATTACTATTATTATTATTACTATTATTATTGTTATTAAAGCTAGGCTATAACCCTAGTTGGAAAAGCAAGATGCTATAAGCCCAAGGGGTCCAGCAGGGAAAAATAGCCCAGTGAGGATAGGAAACAAGGAAATAAACAAATGAGAAGAGTAGAATAAACAATAGAAAATAAAATATTTCAAGAACAGTAACAATATTACAGTATATTATTCTTTCACACATAAACTATAAAAACTTCAAAAAATAGAGGAAGAGAAATGAGATTGAACAGTATGCCCAAGTGTATCCCCAAGCCAGAAAACTAACCCAAGACAGTGGAAGGCCATTGTACAGAGGCTATGGTACTACCCAAGACCAGAGAACAATGATTTGACTTTGGAGTGTCCTCCTACAAGAGCTGCTTACCATAGCTAAAGAGTCCCTTACCAGGAGGAAAGTAGCCTGAACAATTACCTTGCAGTAGGTAACCCCTCGAGCATAAAAGAATAGTTTGGTAATCTCAGTGTTGTCAGGTGTATGAAGAAAGACGAGAATGTGTAAAGAATAGGCCAGACTATTTGGCGTATGTATGAGCAAAGAAAACATGAGCCGTAGCCAGAGAGAGGGATCTAATGTATTACTGTGTGGCTAGTCAAATAATCCAATAAAACACTAGCGGTAGTATTTCAAAGGGTGGCTTGAGAGACTTCTTTGTCCTTCACTCTGTAGCTGCCTTTCATTCTGAATTTTTAGCTCCTGCAGCCTCTGTTGGGCTTCAAGTTTTATCTTGTGGATTTTTTCTTCTAATACTCTGGCCCTTTTTGTATCCTTCAGGACCTGAGCATTCCTCAAGTGCTATCAAATCAGGGGCCAGTAATAAGTACGTCAGAGGCCAGTGTCTTCATCCATTGGTAAACTCGCCTTCATGTCCTCGTTCACCTGTCTCATCATCTCCAGCAATCCACATGTAGAGAGCTTGTTCAAATCTCTCTGCTTCAGTGAGAACATTGTTACAGTATATTGCAGCCTCTTCCATAGCATCTGGGTCTTTCATTAGAGTATCCTTGCATCAATGAGCAGCCTCAAACAAGATATCCTTTTGTATATTATTCACTGAACTATTCCACATTCCTTTTACCAAGAGGCAATTGGATCTTCCACGTTAGGAGCCTGCTGTAAGTCAGTAGACATCTCATCATCAGCTAAAGTCATCTTCGGTTGAGTTACATGGTTGCACAGGTGACAGCTCATAAATTGACAAAATTGTAACTGACTTCAACAGGGTTCAAACTTATTTTAAGAATTCAGTAACTTCATCAATTATTGTGCTTAGCATTCAAAACTGATTTGCAAAGAATTTAAAGCTATAAAACTATTCACTTACATTATTGGCACTTCCTAAGGGCTAAATTTTACTTGTTCACCTAACATTACATTGGCGGTGTATCTTGTTTCACACAGTGGTGCTCAAAATATGTAAACAAAAATGCCAAGCCCATTTTCTTAGGGGATTAAAAAACAATGCCTGATGAATGATAATTTCCACTATCATTGTGCTATAATTACTGAAATGGGTGTTACATGGAGTGTTACCTTACAGAAAAAAACTCTGCTAGCACCTGGAAGTCTCATGACGATAGCGCTTCTTAATCTCTTGACAATTGTGGTTCCAATATCTTCTTAATCTCATCCCCCTAATTTTAGCGCTAGTCAAGCCAGTAGTTCTTGAGACAATCCGCCTCTTGTTTCATGCACTAATGGTGCATATGGGTTTTGCATTCATCACCTTTGTCATGCAAGTTTTCGTAGCATTGCACCAATATATTTGTTGAATATAGGGATGATTAAAGGGATTTTGACGAAGGAAAAATCTTTCTGGGGAGAGACCTGTGGCGCCCGGTGAAAAGGGTCCTTCTAATATACACTTCTGATAAAACCTTCCAATTATACCAGAGAAAGATAAACGCATGGAATGCAGAGGTTACTACCCTCGCGCGAGCACCTTGTGGGTGTCATGTATAAAGCAAAGGCGCGTGAAAACCACTATTCACAGGCTGTCTTCCATTTAGCTAATTCCTTCGTCAAAGGGATGGGCCGATACAGAGGCACCAGCTATGCTACCAGAGCCACGCCACCCGCGCCCCGACGCGAGCGCCATCTGAACAACATCCTTCTGTATTGGACATGATGGCTTGGAAAGGAAAGGGTGGGATCGTGCAAAATAATAGGGAAGAGTTTCACCGGGCGCCACAGGTCTCTCCCCAGAAATAGATTTTTCCTTCGTCAAAATCCCTTTTCTGGGTCGACCTGTGGTGGCCGGTGAAAATGTACCAGAGAATGCCTTCCAAGCCCAATAATAACTAGTAATTTTAATGAGGGGAGAGAAAAAAACACCATGTAAGGAAAACCATATATTATATTAAGGTAAGTAAGCATAAATCATAAACTAGCCACAGGACATAGTGAGCGTAAGGCTAAACAAACATGATAACAAGGAAGCCTCCGAGTATCAGAGCACAACATGCAACAAAACTGACATGGCTAAGAATACCCCAACACTAAAATTACGGTAAACACATTAATAGTTAATCATATTGACCTAAAATGTAATAAACTAGGGCTAACGAACCACCAAGGGAGCGGCGTCGTGGTGCGAATGGCGTGCGAGTGGCGGGTAGGAGGGAGAAGAAAAGAGATGGATGAAAGGAAGAACAAGAGATCACTGGGGAGAGAGACGGCTCCCAGCTGCAACCGTTGGGTATTTAAGGGCCTGTAAGTTCTTTAGATAGTGGCGTTTGAAGACCATAGGAGATTTCCAACCCGTGTACTTTTTAAGGTCATCAAAATCCATTTTTAAATATTAAACTTAGCTGGTGAATATATAAATAGCTGACGTCTCCGACGGCCCGACAGATTCCAAAAAAACTCGCGAGCGATCGCCATGAAGGTTGCGGGTGTGCCCACCAGCGCCGACTATCGGCCAGATACCTCATATACTTCTCAACCACTCCAGTTCTTCTCTGTCAGTGTCACCGACAACATTGGTTCCACTCGCTCTAGACCTTGAGTTTTCTACCGAATTGGTGAAGTACTTGGTTTTGGTTTTATTGCTTTCGCCGTGTTGGATTATTCAATACTATCTTCAAAAGAAATGCTTTTGAAAGGAGAGGAAAAGTTTTTTGCCCTTGCTTTTATAATCTCGCTCTGGTTTTACCATAGAGAAAAGATGGCCGACCCTTCCCTCAGGGTACGGAAGTGTGTTAAAAGCTTTTAGTAATTATTTTATCACTTTATAAATTATTGTTGATATTTATAGATTTACCTCTATATATTTTATATCTCACCCGCCTTTATTAGGCCTCTTCGATTAGCTTTCCATTTATACTAAACATCGAGATAAATTTTATGTTTTTGTTTATATGCGGCCTTTACCTATTCTTTGTAGGCGGTCCTGACTTGGAAAACGGAGTTAAACAACGTTGAGCCCATTCAACTTTTATTTTTGTTTAGATAAAAACAGTTGCTCTGTAAGAGTGATGAGATGAATATTTTTAGAAAATATTTTAAGAAATTTATTCTTTGAATAGTCTTCGTGCTGTTTTTCAAAGATGAACTAACGTTTGGTTTATTTATACTACGCAGTTTGCGCTCTATCGTTACGATAGAGAAAGAGAGAATCATGGTTTCACTTTGCAGAAAGAGTAAATCGATTTTGACGTTTTGTTCATTCTTTCAAACTCAGTTTTTTAGATACTAATTTAAAGGAACATGTTAATTTTCATTTTCTTAGTCCTTTCAGTTTTTTCCTTTAGTCAAATAACCTGTTATTGACGAAGGGTGAGTGGGCCATTCTCTTGTGAGTGACGAGAGAGAGAGAGAGAGAAAGAGAGAACGATCCGATCTTTATTCTCGTCCCAAGAGAGAGAGAGAAAGAGAGAACGATCCGATCTTTATTCTCGTCCCAAGTCTCCGTACAAGGAGTTTGGGAGCGAGTAACGTTGTTCTCGATTCAGTTTTTTTTTTTTACTCTCGTCCCAAGTCTCTGTACGGGGAGAGAGGATAAAACGTTTTAGTTTTTATTCTCTCCCCAAGGCACTGTACGGTGAGAGATTGGAAACGTAGTCCTTAGTGAACTTATGTTTAGTCTCATCCCCAGTCACTGATCTTTTTAACTTTATATATTTCCGTTTTATTCGATATATATTAACGTTTTATTCGATATATATGTATATGTTTATTCATTTTTACATGTCTTTCATTTTGTACTAATGTGCTTACATTATACGACTCATTTCGCAATTCTAACCTTTTGATTTAAGGGAGGATTGCGTGCTTCAGGTAGAAATCAGTTTTATTCATGTCTAATGTGAAATTATTAAAAAATGCGATATCAGTGAAGTAAGTGCAAAAAAAACATGTTCTGTGTTGCGGAGGGTTCGTTTGTTCGTGCTTGTCACTTGCCTAGTCCGAGACCTCTTTCAGGCTCCCCTGCACCAGGGAGAAGGAATGTCGTAGGACCTAAGGGAGTGAGGAGTGTAAACCAACGAACAGACGTTCCCTCAAAGGTATCAGACGTTGCTCGTCAAGCACGTCCTTGCCATAAGACAGGAGAGACGAAGTTTCTCCTCGTCTTCCGATGATTCGTCTCTTTAAAAGCCTGGGCGTAAGGTTTCGAGACGGTTGAAACGTTTATTAGTTCCTTCAGAACAAGTTCAACGTCCTAGCTGTAGTCATCATAAGAGTCCCGTTCATAGCGATGACGTTCATGTACAGACGTTTCTGCCACAGACTCGACGTGACGTTGAGCGGTAGACACCGTAGACACAACGTGACGTAGAGTGTCAGTCACCGTAGTCACGATACAGCATCGATCAGCAGTCACCGCTGTTACTACGTGACGTTTGAACGTCAGCCACCGCAGTCACAGGTTGATCCGAAGTTAAGTGTTTTGCAAGATATGCTGTTAAAGCTTTCTTCTTTAATAGAAGCTTTCGATCCTGTTCCTGTGCGAGAGGATCCTTTGCTTTTTGTACGTCACGGTTCTGGGATACGTGATTCGGGTCTTCAACCTTCTAAACGAGCTTTGTTAAGCCACGCTGACGTTATCCCTAGTGACAGCTTTACTGTTAAACGAGATGCGGAGCATAAATCTCGATGTAACTTTGATCGCTTTGAACGTCAGCCACCGCAGTCACAGCGTGACTTTGAGCTGCAGACACCGCAGTCACGACGTGACATGAGCGGTAGACACCGTAGACATGACGTGACGTCGAGGGTCAGTCATCGTAGTCACGATATAGCATCGAACAGCAGTCACCGCTGTTACTACGGGACGTTTGAACGTCAGTTACATCTGTCCCGACGTGTAGTAGAATAACATTCTCTGCAGTCACAACGTGACATCGACCCTCCAACTTTAACTTCTGTTCATATACAAGTTGATGTAGCCTGTCGGGCTTTTCCTTCACGTCATTCTGAATATAAATCTCCTTCTCGCAAGACTTTAGATTTATCAGATGATGTGCCTTCTGAAGAAGTTGATGACCCCCTTTCAACTAATGTTCCTTTGGGGAGTCTTCCAGAAGAGGAGTAACTTAGGGTGGTCCAACAATCCCTTGTTTTTATAGTTATGAATTTCTTTAGTGAAATTTTGTCCTCCTCGTTTTGTAACGGCTGCTCCGCCGTCTGAGTTTACTCTTGGCATGACTTTCTTCGACTCTTACATTTACGAAGTCAGTTCTCTCTTGTTCTTCCAAGAGGGCCATGCTCTTACTGGGAGACTGGTTGGAATCCAGAAGAAGTTTAGGAAAGTCTGCTTTTGCTTTTCCTCCTTCTTAATTAGCTTCTCGCTCGGGCGTCTGGTGTGACACAGGAGAAGTTCTCGGCTTGGGAGTACCTGCCTCTGCCCAGGGAGACTTCTTAAGCCTAGTGGACTCTCGTCGTCTAGCCATGAGATGCTACAAGATTTTTTGGTCTGCTTCAGAGCTAGACCATCTCCTGTTAGAAGTTTTTTCGAGCGTTTGAAGTTTTTATTTGTTGGATTGGTCCCTGGGAGCCTTAAGTAAGGTCTCTCCAGCTGTCAATGTATTGCTGTACAATTATGTCATGCATGAACAAGGCTATCAGGGATGGCTCCAATGATCTGGCAGCCACGTTCACTGCAGGAGTACTTAAGATGTAAGTGCGCTCAATCTGTTCATTGTCAAGACAAAGTTCACGATGAAGACTACCAAATATGTCTTGGCAGCAGTAAGGGAAGGTGACTGGATGGTCTCTCTCGACCTTCAGGATGCATACTTCCACATCCCGATTCATCCAAACTTTCAACAACATCTGAGGTTTGTGGACGGGAAAGTAATGTACCAATTTCGAGCACTGTGCTTCGCCCTCATTCCTGCTCCTCTTGTTTTTACAAGGCCCTTGCAAAATGTAGCAAGCTTTCTACATTTTTTGAGGATTCAGAGCCTCCCTTTATTTTGACGACTGGCTAATCAGGGCGTCGTCATTAAATCGCTGTCTGGAGAGCCTCTAATGGACATTAGACCTAACCAAGGAGCTAGGTCTCATAGTGAACGTAGAGAAGTCGTAACTTACAGTACTCCATCCCAGACTATTCTTTATTTGGGAATGGAGATAGTGTCGGATTTTTCGGGCCTTTTCATCCCCCACAAGATTGGAACAAGCTCTGTTAAAAGTCCGTCACTTGCAAGAGAAAAACAGTTGCTCTGTAAGAGTTTGAACGAGCCTCGTGGGAACTCTTTCATCGCTGGAGTAGTTTATCTCTCTGGAGAGACTCAACCTTTGCCCTAAGCTTCTGTCTTTCAGAAGAATAGGAACAAAGGATTGGTATGCAATTCACTATTGCCATCCATGTATGTTTAGGTTTTTTACTTAGGTATTGCAATTGTTTAATTTGATTTTTATCTGTAATATCTGCTTCACTTTACATATCATGTCGTGTCAAGTCTATTTGGTAACCTTGAACAGTGATGAAAGTAACTATGAGTATTCAGAAGTTTTGGTAAGTCTTTTATCCCCCAATCACCCAATAATTTCCCTTAGTGAGGTGGTTTGCGAGATGTAACTCGTCTTTTTTTGTAATTGCCTTTAATTTTGTATTGTGCGGTGGTTTTCTTGATGAAAGGAGACTTGTTGATGCCAGTTTGGTAGGTTATCTACCCCGAATAGGTAATGCCTTACTACCAAGGCAATTTCAGAGCTACCAGATGGGGACTTTATCTCAGTTAACTGTCTATACTCCCTATTTTTTTTCTTCCTTTCTATGTCTAAATTACTTCATACAATATATGATGATATATATTATGTTTGATTATAATTTTGATTGTTTCTAAAATTTATGAGTTTGAGGTTGGATGACTTGCCATTTCACTCTTAGAATTTGAGTTGGCAATATGGTTGAGTATCATGAAAATTCAATTCCAAGTTCTGCTACTAGCTGAGGATCCAATCTTCCCAAACAAGCACCCATCAAGGTACTAGAAGCCTTGTTTAGATCTGTGTATAAACCCTAGGTGGGTTTGCAAGCAAGGGCTTCTTCCTTCCTTTAATTTTAGATTTTTGGTAGGTTTGGGAAAGTACCTTGATGAATTTTAATAACTCGTGATCAATAAATTCATTGCATTCTCAAGTGTTGCCGACTAAAGAACAGAAAAAGACATTTTATCAGCCTTCTTCTCAAAATCAAATTCCATCCAAGATACTGCTTGTAAGACATAGAAGTCAAATGGGTTTGCAAACTGAAAAAAAAGGGAGAATTTTTATAAGACCAAGTCCAGATTATTTTAGATCTGTGTACTGTAGGTGTGAAATTTAGTCAAAATAGTCAAAATATCCAATAATAAAAAAGGATATATCAATTAAATTTAAAATTATGTAAATAAGTGAACCAACACTAAAAATCAGGCCAAAATTTTATTAAAACTATAGATAGATAAATAATGCAAAGATGTGTTTACTGTTCAGTGATTTACATTATCCAAGAATGAACATGATCATACATATAGATGAAAGGATGTAAGACTACAAAATTCTGTGGTAATAAAGAGGATAAATGTATGACGTTCCCAGCTGAAAAAAAAGTAAGTACTTGAGTATTGTCAGATGTGGCTGAGAATGTCCATTCTACACATACTATACAGTAGAACCAAAAACATTTAGAGAGCTATTCAGTAAAAGAAACTGAATTATAGTGCAATGCAGGTCATTAATAATTTCAGGGATAATTTTCAAGCAGAATATTCTAAGCATCTCATAAAAGTTCTCCTAATAGTACTGTACTGCACAACCCAAAAAAACGTGATAAGGAAAATATTCAGGTACAATGAAAATTTCATCATATTTAGAATCTTTTTAAAAGCAAAAGTATTGAATTGACTGCATATTTAGTACTTCTATACAGGATAGATGATATAGTATGGGAAGATAGGAATGCAAAGATTGGTTAGGTTTATGATAAATTGTATTCATTATACATAATGAGCTAATTGGATGGCTGACATATCAATGCTTAATCCAAGGACATCAGTATTAGCAGTACCCTGATTGAATAACCACAGTGGTTGTAGTATCCAGATCAGCGTATCACCTACAAAAACACAAGTGATTATTTGGATAGCTTCCATGTTTTTCTCTAGCTGTTTAGATGAGAGTACGCTTTAAAGACTAGACAAGCAAACAGTATTCAAAATGTGGCAATAAAAAGAAAAATTAGAATGTACATTTTACACAGAACTGACAGGCCTCCCAAAGTCTTAATAGTACAGTACTGGCAATTATTTGTGCTGTAGAAAACCTAACAACATTTCATTCAAAAGTGCATTTGTTGTATATTTCAAGTACAATCTAATAATGGTATTCGTCTACCATGAATTGTTAAGAGGGGACATTCAGAGGTGAAGGGATATGGCTGTGTGTTTACTTGTTTCACCTCATATGCCACACACATTGAAGTTGCATATTCCATGGACACCAATAGTTTTATTCAAGCCTTAGAGAGCTTCATGGTCAGAAAAGGACAACCCAGTGAGATCTGGTCTAATACTGAAACCAACTTCATTGGATCACAGCAAGAACTGAAGAGAGCAGTTCAGCAGATCAAATTCGTGCTCACCTGCTAAAATCACCCGACGGCCTCCCATGTAGATGGAGTTATGGAAGAAAAAGATAAGGACCATCAGAAGTGTACTTGCTGGCATCATCACAAAGCAGATATCGGATGATGCAGCCCTGTTAACTCTACTCACAGTGGTAGAGGGGATTAGAATAATTGACCCATCACAAAGCTGTCAGATGATATTCTAGACCCCTGATGCCGAACCACATATTGATGCTGTGCTCAGGGCCCTCTTTACCAACTAGACAGCTAGTGGAGCAGGATAAATATAAATGACACATAAACTACATGAAACCTTACTTTAGAAGTCACAACTTCAATATTAGGTTAAAAACTTGATAAAACCCACACTGCTATTGAAAGCTGATTATCCAGTCAGTCCTCATAAAGTGTGTAGAACCACAATATCTAGTACTTTCAAAACAAGATGAACTATCCTCTAGTGAAAGTACAGTAGCTCTGCCAATTAAGATGTTAGCATAGTGACAAACAAATGAAGAATGATAGTTTCTGGATGGCAGCCCTTTAGTGTAGGAGTAATTCTTGAGGTACAAGATAGGAGGGTTGGCTATACAACTCCCCTTACTAATGATGTAATTTTGAGTTTTCAACTTAATTGTGCCTGTAAATGTAAAGCATGATGAATATTGGGTAAGGCATATTGAAATCATTAGTCTTAGCACCATTGTCAAAAATTATGTCTATGGATATTATAAGGGCTACATGAGAAATACATACAGTACCATCAAAGCAAAACTTACAGAAGTTCAGTTTTAATACAAAAAATATATATATATATATATATATATATATATATATATATATATATAAACAAATAAATAAATAACTAATAATAATAATAATAATAATAACAATAATAATAAGGTACCTAACTAATTATATATCTTACTCTCAACAAATACAGGTATAAAGCTTTTGGCAGTAGACATTCAATTCCCTGTAACCTATATTCGTGATCCATACAACATAATGCAGTCCTACTTTTATTTAAAAAAATTTTCCCAACCTTCGATTTTACTTAGATTGATTTACTGGATTTAAAAATTAAGAATTTATAATAAAATGAACTACGAAAAAAGTATTGTGAGCAATACCCAAATCATATCCTATGTCAAAATTAAACAGATATAAAAAAACGTTAGTAAAAAAAATTTAAAAAATGGCAAAGAAACTAATTTTAAAAAATACAATTTTAAAGATGGAAAAATTCAACAAGCCAATAAATGCAACAACAAAAACAACCTCCTCCAATACATGGGCTAAAGAAAGTAATATCAAACTACATTTAGAAACCATTTTAGAAGAGATTTCGACAACCTTCAGGACCAATTCTTGAAAATGTAATAAATAAGGAGGAAGAAACAGGGTCCTGCTCTAAATTCCTGTTCAAGAATTCTAGGAAACTCCTTCAGCTCTTTAGTATGTCAACAGCGAAATACGTTTTGGATGCCATAAACTATCATTACCTTTCTATTCCACCAACTGTTGAATTTACATTCAAACACTAATAGGCAACCCTCACCTACTAATGGGAAGAATTATATGCCTACATGAACAATAACTAGATGGTATCAGGATAACCGAGATTTAAATATAGTATTAACATTTTGATCACCAATCAGGCAATATACTGCTGTTATTGTCAAGAGACATTTAAGCTTCTGTAAAGGCCTAACAAAATCACTTTGACCCTCTAAAAGACCAACTAGACTTGGATTAAGAGGATGTAACATTAACTGAAGAGTTAAGTTAAAAAATACTCAAGAAAGTAAAATTACTATTGCAAGTAGTTTAACCACACCCAGGAGTCAATATGTATGTCATGGTTTGCTAAACATCTAACTAGGAATACAAACAATGTTACAAGAGATTCTGGCAAAATTTCCTCAACTGATTTGTTCCAAAAGCCTCATATTTACTGCTGGCTAGACATGTGGACACACACATAAGTGATCAACTATCAATGCTAACCTGCAGTCTTTGCATACCGGAATTATTTCATGTGGGTTTTTCTCCTGCTTTTCATGGGTCAAAAGATTAAGACTTATTCAAATACATGTACAGGATAGAATTTCTTCATCTTCCTTTTCAAGATCAGCTTTATCATTAGATTCAGCATTCCCTAAAATCTGATACTGTAATTGATAAAAAATGTGGGTTAATATATTCAAATTCTAATTGACAAGGATAGCTGCCATCTTTAATTTGAGCAAAATGTTACTGTATCTAGATATTTTATTATAATCTCCATTTCTATTTGTACCCACATAAGCTGGAATTCTATATGTTCAAATATTTACGCTAACTTCTTAAACATGTATAGAAACCTTTTTCTTGTACATTAGAATTGTCTAGACAATAGTTTTGAAGGACTTTTATTGCACTTCTAGACTCTGATGATTACAAACTTCTGAGTTGGTGTATTTCTGATATTTTTAGCTAAACTTGTACTTAAGCAAATTTGTCATGGTTTAAAACCATCAGCATAAAATACAAATGGTGAATTGTCTCCAGTTCTAATTAAATGTTACTCATGATGTTATGGTTATTTGTATTATTTTCATAGATAATACAAGTTTACACACACATGTACTTTATACATAACCCAAAGAGGAAGAAACTCTCCTTGGAGAAAAAAAAAATAGCATAAATCTTATACCACAAACTGAACTTGGTGTTTTTTGTTCATGAAAAGTCTTTATTGATTGGAAAGCTCTCCAAACTTTAATGCATTTTGTAAAATTTATGTCTCACAGAAAAGGGTGAAATTTTTTATTCATTTCTGGAGTAGTTTAATATTTCAGCACAGATTCTAAACTAAATTGTTAATTAGATCAAACTTTTAAATATGACTAATACAAAGCCATTTATTTTTGGCTTAAGTCTAAACAAATAGAAAGTTCCTTTCTGAAGTAACAACAGGGGTGATCTGTCAGCTCCTCAAGTTGGATCTGGATTTATGAATTTGGGATATACAGACCTATGCAGCCATTCAGCTCCTAAGTAAAGCTGGTGGAAAAAACCCAGCAGTTGCACTAAAGTAAAACTTGAAAGATGGATAGTAATATTAAAGAAAAAGGTAAGAACGAAAGTATAGTATAGATTAATATAATGCAAGTGCAGCTAGGGAGCAGAGAAATGCTACAATGAAAGTAATGCATACAGTACACAAGGGGTGCACTGACAGCTACTCAAGTACTGTAGCACGTTATAACCCGTATTCAGTATTATACAAACTATTCATGCTTTTAGCTTTGTAGTTAGTGTGTAACAAATATCAGTCTTAGGAATTTCAGCTGATAGGTAACACATTAATGCTTGATTAAAAATTCAGTCATGATTCTTTAAGAAACATAACTACTAGTGTCTTCTCTATAAAAATAAAGTCTACCAATAATAACCAAACATATACTTTTGAGACAGTAATGTTTGTATCTTCTTTTACTGATATTTTTATATAAAAATTTGCATAAACCATTAAATCTACTTGCACCTGAAAAGTTCACTCTATTTTCTTTAACAATTCATGGTAGACGAATACCATTATTAGATTGTACTTGAAATATACAACAAATGCACTTTTGAATGAAATGTTGTTAGATTTTCTACAGCACAAATAATTGCCAGTACTGTACTATTAAGACTTTGGGAGGCCTGTCAGTTCTGTGTAAAATGTACATTCTAATTTTTCTTTTTATTGCCACATTTTGAATACTGTTTGCTTGTCTAGTCTTTAAAGCGTACTCTCATCTAAACAGCTAGAGAAAAACATGGAAGCTATCCAAATAATCACTTGTGTTTTTGTAGGTGATACGCTGATCTGGATACTACAACCACTGTGGTTATTCAATCAGGGTACTGCTAATACTGATGTCCTTGGATTAAGCATTGATATGTCAGCCATCCAATTAGCTCATTATGTATAATGAATACAATTTATCATAAACCTAACCAATCTTTGCATTCCTATCTTCCCATACTATATCATCTATCCTGTATAGAAGTACTAAATATGCAGTCAATTCAATACTTTTGCTTTTAAAAAGATTCTAAATATGATGAAATTTTCATTGTACCTGAATATTTTCCTTATCACGTTTTTTTGGGTTGTGCAGTACAGTACTATTAGGAGAACTTTTATGAGATGCTTAGAATATTCTGCTTGAAAATTATCCCTGAAATTATTAATGACCTGCATTGCACTATAATTCAGTTTCTTTTACTGAATAGCTCTCTAAATGTTTTTGGTTCTACTGTATAGTATGTGTAGAATGGACATTCTCAGCCACATCTGACAATACTCAAGTACTTACTTTTTTTTCAGCTGGGAACGTCATACATTTATCCTCTTTATTACCACAGAATTTTGTAGTCTTACATCCTTTCATCTATATGTATGATCATGTTCATTCTTGGATAATGTAAATCACTGAACAGTAAACACATCTTTGCATTATTTATCTATCTATAGTTTTAATAAAATTTTGGCCTGATTTTTAGTGTTGGTTCACTTATTTACATAATTTTAAATTTAATTGATATATCCTTTTTTATTATTGGATATTTTGACTATTTTGACTAAATTTCACACCTACAGTACACAGATCTAAAATAATCTGGACTTGGTCTTATAAAAATTCTCCCTTTTTTTTCAGTTTGCAAACCCATTTGACTTCTATGTCTTACAAGCAGTATCTTGGATGGAATTTGATTTTGAGAAGAAGGCTGATAAAATGTCTTTTTCTGTTCTTTAGTCGGCAACACTTGAGAATGCAATGAATTTATTGATCACGAGTTATTAAAATTCATCAAGGTACTTTCCCAAACCTACCAAAAATCTAAAATTAAAGGAAGGAAGAAGCCCTTGCTTGCAAACCCACCTAGGGTTTATACACAGATCTAAACAAGGCTTCTAGTACCTTGATGGGTGCTTGTTTGGGAAGATTGGATCCTCAGCTAGTAGCAGAACTTGGAATTGAATTTTCATGATACTCAACCATATTGCCAACTCAAATTCTAAGAGTGAAATGGCAAGTCATCCAACCTCAAACTCATAAATTTTAGAAACAATCAAAATTATAATCAAACATAATATATATCATCATATATTGTATGAAGTAATTTAGACATAGAAAGGAAGAAAAAAAATAGGGAGTATAGACAGTTAACTGAGATAAAGTCCCCATCTGGTAGCTCTGAAATTGCCTTGGTAGTAAGGCATTACCTATTCGGGGTAGATAACCTACCAAACTGGCATCAACAAGTCTCCTTTCATCAAGAAAACCACCGCACAATACAAAATTAAAGGCAATTACAAAAAAAGACGAGTTACATCTCGCAAACCACCTCACTAAGGGAAATTATTGGGTGATTGGGGGATAAAAGACTTACCAAAACTTCTGAATACTCATAGTTACTTTCATCACTGTTCAAGGTTACCAAATAGACTTGACACGACATGATATGTAAAGTGAAGCAGATATTACAGATAAAAATCAAATTAAACAATTGCAATACCTAAGTAAAAAACCTAAACATACATGGATGGCAATAGTGAATTGCATACCAATCCTTTGTTCCTATTCTTCTGAAAGACAGAAGCTTATGACCTGACTAACAAGCCCCTGTAACTGAATGTCCTCAAGGAATAAATAGAATTAAAAACAATTCCACTTAATCATCTGATTAAGATGATTAAGTGGTGCAATAAATATATATACCAACATACCAAACTTCAGATCAAGATCTCTAAACACTACAACAAAGAAACCCCGTAAAACTTCACTAATGGAACTATACTTCGGCAGAACCTCCCCCCATAGTATAGTCATTAGTACAGACTAACAACCTAACTAAAATTAGTAGCGCACATCAGTTCAACACACTGAATGTGATGTAAGGTCTCCATTGGAAATCTTTGTTTACAATTTCCTCATAAAAAATCAATAACCAAAATTTAAAACTAAACTACACTATGAATTTCAGTGTTGAAGTCATCAAGTCATTAAATGACCAAACTGCCTGTCACCTTTCTTAATTCCTTTACAGAAATATATTTCAAGACATTACTACACTTGATTGTCAAGAATATTTCCTTTTTACTAATAAGATATTTTCAGATTCTGATAATTTTTCAGACTCAAAACAATAGCAGTCAAAGATAATTTCAAATAATCTAGAGTTAAAACTAAAAATTATACTTCTTTTTTATCAATTATAAAAATTGCAAATTTTCCAAAGTAATTTGTATTTTCATAACTATACAAACTAAATCCTTTAATAGGAGTATGATTTCAGCAAAGCTGGAAACTTCGCTATTAAAATTTATAATGAAGTACCGGTAGTTACTGGGAGGTAGCATGACAAGTCACTTCAACTACCTTCACCTAGGGCTTGCAGGGTGAATGAAGCAGGAAGTATAACTTAAAGAAATCAAGTTTGTAGTTAAGAAAAATACAAAATAGTTAAAAAACTGATTTGTTACCACACAGCTATCAATCCTCATCCTTTAACAGGAGACTTATCTTTAGGTAAGAGGAAAGCCCTGCAATCAAAGTGGCCAGTTTAATATTCCTGGATGTCATACCGCCAGTCCTTTGGAGGAGCAGGAGTATTGACTCCAATCCACCTCATCTCATATGAAATTCAGATGATAAAGCTGGATTTCTGTTCTTAAACAGAGTCATGGGGGTGTTGTGTGCATATATCCTGTAGTGATATGCTGTCTTCAATGTAAGGCTAAAATAGAGATAGGTTTACCTTAGTATCCATCCTTACCATCATCAAGAGGATGATGCAAAAAAATTACTAACTCAATCTAAAATAGAATAATACCTCAGCATGGCAGTGTACCTGCAACAAAGGCCAATCCAGTGACAAAATGGTTTGAATGCTGAACTTCAAAGAAGAGGAGGGAAAAAGGCCCAACATATTTACAATCTCCTAAACTGATGTTGTAACTGCTATCTTATATGTGATGCTTCTTGTCCTGTGATGGAGCAAGATATGCTACACCACAAGCTGAGAGGGACTTGTTGGTGCATTCGCATAAATGGTGGGTAGTGAAGGTTGCCTGATGTTTCTTGACTCTGGCCTTCAGGACTTGGTCCATTGATAAGATTTTCCTAAAGGCTAACAAGGCATCTAGTCCTCTGACCTCATGAGGGTGAGCTTGTGTTGATTCTTCCTGCTCACATGCTGCCTATGTCTGAACTTTGTCAATCAGCTCTCAAAGTCAGCAGATGATATTGTGTTTGGAGATTTTGATCCTGTCAGAGGTGTTGAAGAGGTTTTGTAGTAGTGGTCTACAGGGTTGAGTCTGCTTCAGGTAGGGTATTACTGTCCCCATAGGGCAAAGAATTAAGTTGATCGGATTGTCGGTTGTTTCCTTAGGTGATATGGAGAAAGATTAGAACCACATACAGTATTACCTCAGCATATTGTGCCTCATGTTTCATGGCCTCAGTGCATTGAGGGTTGTTAAATTTATATAGACACATGTTTTTTAATATTGTGTATTTTATGCTAGACTGAGCAAACCCACGAGATATGAGAAAGTGTAAATGCCAATAGAAACAGAGAGTCACGACTTCCTGCCCTGTCTATAGTCATGCGAGATCTTACGCAGTACACTACTGACTGACAGACAGGAGTCAACCAATGAGAGCATGGAGATTTGTATCCTGGGAGCTGATTGGCCATAGAGTATAGTGTCTCCCAGGAGTATCTCGCCTTGCAGCTTCTCAAGAATTCGCATCAGTTGTGTTTATGTTGCGTTGCTGTAACTTGTTTTCCTACATTTATTGAAGTTTTAGTGAGTTTTTTCAAGCCTTACGATACCACCCAAACGCTCTGCTCCTTCTAAGGCTTCAGTTAGTGAGCCTAAGTGGCAAAAGAAGAGGCTGGGTATAGTTGAGAAGGTAAAACTTCTCAACATGTTAAAAGAAGACAAATTTTGCGACGGTCAGACACCATTACAACATCAACAAGTCGACCATCTGGTACAAAAGGGTTCTCTCCAGGTTGAGGGGGTGAATTTTCCCAATTGTTTATTTCTTTGCTAAAAGTCTTCCTTTTACCTATCAGAAGGCCGTGATATGTGTAGAATTCATCTCCAGCCTCTATAATGCCCCCCCCTGGTCATCAACGCCCCCCTTATGTTAATAGAAAAAATACGAAATATCATTAGTAATTTTCTAATTTTTATAGGTTACCCCTTTAAAACTGTTCAAATACGTTTTCTCATATCAGTGATATCAAAGAAAATGGGCTCAGGGGAGACTATGATTTTATATCCAATATTTTCGTCATCAGACAAAAATCGTAATTTCTCGTTTTTTCTTTTTCGGGAGAGGGGTGTATTTCTTTGCTTGTCCTGCTCTTATGCCTTAAGTAATATAATATTTAGATGTTTTAGGCCATTAAGTGACATAATACCTAGAAAAACACAGAAGGTTTTTTCCCTAAATCGAAATTTTAATTTTTGGTGAATATTTATTTCTAGGTATCCCTCCATCACCAGCCGGGGTTTCACTACCTAACCTCCTCGTTTTTTTTCTTTCTGTGTGCTTATTTACTGTTCGATTTTGATAAAACTTGGTCTGCTTGTTCCAAATGGATAAACAAACATAATGACAGAGCGAATTTCAATTCAAGACATTAGTTTCTCACTGGTCACCAAACAACTTTAGTCGCTAGCTCCAATTTTCACATTTTTATTCATAAAATCCTTTATTTTCCCTGTAGGATGATAAAACTTACAGAGGATATGCCTTATTATAGTGCTAATAATGCCTCAAAATTTCATTAGCCTGTCTTGATTAGTGTATTTTTGGCAAATATTTTTACAATTAGCACCCTCTCAACCCGGAGGCTTTAAGAAAGACAAGACAAATATCAAGAAGACTGCATCAATGACTTTCAACAGAGCAGCAAAGAGAAAAGTTACTCCCTGCAATAAGATGGTAGTGAGGATGGTATCTGCTTTGCCAGTAAGGATTACACATAGCCAAAAGAAAAACATAAGTTTGAACATCAACATGATCTAAATAAAAGTGAAGACCCTGTATGATAACCTTGCACTTGACAACAGCATTGATGACATGGAAGAGAACATCGCCGATCCACCACCAGGAATGTCAAGTGATTCCCTGAAGAAGAAAAGTTCATTCAATGCCAGCAAGGGCTGGTTGGAAAATTTCCAAAAAAAAATTGGCCTGCAGAGGGTCTCACTGTATGACAAAGCTGCCTCTGCAGATACAACTACAGGCAAAAGATACGTCGAGGAAGAGTTCCCTCAGTTTATCGAAGAAGGCGACTATCTTCCAGAAAAAGTTTTTGATAAGGACAAGACGGGGTTGTTTTGGAAGGGGATGCACATTCTTGTTCAAGGACTAAATAAAAAGGCCAGGCTTCAAGGCTCACAAAGATCGTGTGATGCTCATCCTTAGCAGGAATGCTACAGGCTTTATGTTGAAGCTAGGATTTGCCTTGAAATCCAAATACAAGAATCTGCTGCCTATATACTGGATGAACAACGATAATGCGTGGATTATGAAAGTACTCATCCAATTGGTTCTACCAACGGTTCATTCCTCAGGTTAAAGTGTGTCAAGGAAAAAGGCCTTCCAATCGACGTTCTTTTGTTAATGGATCTGCATTATGAAGGTGTACAGGTCAAGTTCTTGCCCCCCCCACCACCACCACAGCACTTTTCCAATCTTTGGATCTGGGTGTCATCCATGCCTTTAAGGCACTCTACAACTGGACCACCATGGAGGATCTCATCATTAGTGTAGATAAGGAAGAAGATGACTTAACACTGAAAGTATATTGATTGAACTACACGACTGCAATGTGTTTGAAAAACGTTCAAAACTGTTACAGGTCATGAAGCCTTAGATGATCAATTCCGGCTGGAAGAAATTGTGGCTACAAGTGGTCTACAATTATAAGGGTTTCCCTCTTGACAATGTTAATCACTAGGCAGTGGGCAAAGGTGTAAAGCTGGCACAATTGATAAAGGAAGAGGGCTTCAAGAACATGATTCCTGAAAATGTCAACAGCCTCACTGATTGCTACTCAAGAGCTGCTGACTGACAAACACCTCATAGAGATGAGGTGAGGAAGAGGAAGAAGAAAAAACACAAGAGTATGGCCTTACCTTTGACCGTCTTGCACCCTTGTACAACATGGCTAAGGAATTGCGACCAGGGTTACAAAATTGGGACGATGACATGGTCCGAGATGTGCATTTTCCTATCTGATTGATGGGACCAAGTGTCTAAAAGGCCGTTTGGCCTCATTGTCATGTTCCTCTCTTGCTGGAAATTCGTAATTTTCACTGCACAGCTAATTCATTTTTATAGTCACAAAAAAGTATATATATATATGAGAGAGAGAGAGAGAGAGAGAGAGAGAGAGAGAGAGAGAGAGAGAGAGAGAGAGAGAGAGAGAGATATTTTAAAACTTTTAGGATTAGATAACTTTTAATAATGTTCAACTCCATATACACTGTTTATTGTGCTGTATGTACTGTACTGCCTGTATAAAAAGAAAATGTTCATAAATACAAGTGTTTACTGTATAATAGTATATAAGAGAGTGGGATAAGATAATACAGATAGAGGGTGATTTAATGTTGGTATGGGAGAGGTTACTAAATATTTAAAATATATGTAAATAATAAGTGTGCACGCACACAGAAGAATGTGCATTACCTGGAGCACAAGTAAATCATAAATTTTTCTTTAATCGAAGGATGTACGTCCACATGAGAGGGTGGGAAGTAGAGTTGAACTTCCCCTAAAGGAGTGGGTGCATGTGCAAAGATTAGGACGTACTTGCACATGATTAGGTAAATGCTTGCTACTTGAAAGCACTGGATTTTTGGAAGGGGAGTGATTGCGTGTGAAATCCCATGGCCTGAACATTCCTTTATTGGTAATCATGACAACATGTGAACATCAACAGGAGAGCGTTCAAAATCAAATGGGTGCTATAAATAGCCATTCCAGTTTAGAAGAAATAGCATTAAATAGGAAGCACGGACCAGCTAGTAAATGTGTGCATGCACAAACAATTTTAACATCAAGATCCCATAAGTACGTGCAAGTAGAGTAGTACTTGTTATCAGTAGATTGCATCAACAGGCAAAGTTGTGCAAGAGCATGTGAATGCTCAAGGTTACATGATTGTGCACAAAGTGAATCCTCTGAGTCCAACGAATACTCGCTCAGTGGAGAGCATGGACAAGCAAATGAATACTTAACATCAGCAGCATGGACACTAATTGAAGAGCCCGTGCGTGTAAAGGAGTGTTTGAAGTTTGAAGGATACGCATAAGCTGTAGATCGTGTGCAGTGTCTCTTGAAATTCTTGTCATATTTTGTCTTTTGAGGATGTAATAGGTGTACTACGACTCTTAACAGCTGGAGAGAGTGGATACCTGGGAGAGCAAACAGCATCCTTGTCATCCTTCTAAGTTGAACTGCGCTGATGGGAATCATTTTTATCTCCAAAAGATGAGCAGTACTAGGTGAAGCCATTGCCAATGATGATATCACTGAGAATGGACTGGGAGGCAAATAAGGCCATAGACATCCAGTCCAAAGGTGATGTCGCCCCTGAAGGCAAAGATTGGGATCAACTATGCCTCCTGGGAGCTGAGCAGGATGGAGGGGGTTATTTCAAGGACTTGCAAGAGTCTATCCTTCCCCGGAATACCCACCAGACCTAAGGATGGCTATCAGTCTTCAGTGCTTCGTCATTGTCTGCATTGTTACCTGAAAAAAATATTTACCAGCGTTCATGGCGAGAAAAAAAACCTGTACTCTCTCTGGGGTTACCCTAAGGTGTAAATAATATTATCATCATTCGTTTGTTGCCTTACCCTTGGAGGAGGACGACAGCGAAAAATGTTATTTTCCTTAGTAAAATAAATTTTTGAATATACTTACCCGATGATCATATAGCTGTCAGCTCTGCTGCCCGACAGAAAAAACCTACGGGCGGAATACGCCAGCGATCGCTATACAGGTGGGGGTGTACATCAACAGCGCCATCTGTCAAGTAGGTACTCAAGTACTCGATGTCAACAAGAACCAATTTTCTCCTCTGTCCACTGGGTCTCTATTGGGGAGGAAGGGTGGGTCCTTTAATTTATGATCATCGGGTAAGTATATTCAAAAATTTATTTTACTAAGGAAAATAACATTTTTTCAATATTAAACTTACCCGATGATCATATAGCTGATTCACACCCAGGGGGGTGGGTAGAGACCAGCATTACATGTTGACATTATGAGCAAAGTATTCTGTATTTCATTTTAGCAGTTATTCAAAATAACAAGCATAAAATAAATAAGTACCTGGTAAGGAAGACGACTTGAACAATTACTCTGCCTTTTTAAGTACGTCTTCCTTACTGAGCCTCGCGATCCTCATAGGATGCTGAGCGACTCCTAGGAGCTGAAGTATGAAGGGTTGCAACCCATACTAAAGGTCCTCATCAAAACCTCTAATCTAGGCGCTTCTCAAGACATGATTTTGACCACCCGCCAAATCAAGTAGGATGCGAAAGGCTTCTTAGTCTTCCGGACAACCCAAAAATATTTCAAGAGAAAGATTAAAAAGGTTCTGGAATTAGGGAATTGTAGTGGTGGAGCCCCCACCACTACTGCACTCGTTGCTACGAATGGTCCCAGAGTGTAGCAGTTCTCGTAAAGAGACTGTACATTCTTAAGATAAAAGACGCGAACACTGATTTGCTATTCCAATAGGTTGCGTCGAATATACTTTGCAGAGATCTATTTTGTTTAAAGGCCACGGAAGTTGCGACCGCTCTAACTTCGTGTGTCCTTACCTTCAGCCAAGCTTGGTCTTCCTCATTCAGAAGGGAATGAGCTTCTCGTATTAACAGTCTGATAAAATAGGATAAAGAATTCACTGACATAGGCAAAGATGGATTCTTAACTGAACACCATAAAGCTTCAGACGGGCCTCGTAAAGGTTTTTAAAATAGAACTTAAGAGCTCTTACAGGACATAATACTCTTTCTAGTTCATTTCCAACCATACGATAAGTTTGGAATATCGAACGATATTGGTCAAGGCCGAGAAGGCAGCTCGTGTTTGGCTAGAAAACCAAGTCGTAGAACATGTAGCCGTTTCGGATGAGAATCCGATGTTCTTGCTGAAGGCATGAATCTCACCGACTCTTTTAGCTGTGGTTAAGCATATCAGGAAAAGAGTCTTAAAGGTGAGATCTTTCAGGGAGGCTGATTGAAGCGGTTCGAACCTGTCTGACATAAGGAATCTTAGAACCACGTCTAAATTCCAACCAGGTGTAACCAAACGACGCTCCTTCGTGGTCTCAAAAGACTTAAGGAGGTCCTGTAGATCTTTATTGTTGGAAAGATCTAAGCCTCTGTGACGGAAGACTGATGCCAACATGCTACTGTAACCCTTGATAGTGGGAGCTGAAAGAGATTGTTCTTTCCTCAGATATAAGAGGAAGTCAGCTATTTGAGTTACAGAGGTACTGGTCGAGGATACGGATACTGACTTGCACCAGTTTCGGAAGATTTCCCACTTCGATTGGTAGACTCTAAGGGTGGATGCTCTCCTTGCTCTAGCAATCGCTCTGGTTGCCTCCTTCGAAAAACCTCTAGTTCTCGAGAGTCTTTCGATAGTCTGAAGGCAGTCAGACGAAGAGCGTGGAGGCCTTGGAGTACCTTCTTTACGAAGGCAGTCAGACGAAGAGCGTGGAGGCCTTGGAGTACCTTCTTTACGCGTGGCAGACGTAGCAGGTCCACCCTTAGGGGAAGTGTTCTGGGAACGTCTACTAGCCATCGAAGTACCTCGGTGAGTTATTCTCTCGCGGGCCAGAGGGAAGCAACTAGCGTCAACTTTGTCCCTTCGTGAGAGGCGAACTTCTGCAGTACCTTGTTGACAATCTAGATCGGAGGGAATGCATATAGATCTAGATGTGACCAATCTAGTAGAAAGGCATCTATATGAACTACTGCTGGGTCCGGGATAGGTGAGCAAAGTATTGGGAGCCTCTTGGTCCTCGAGGTTGCGAAGAGATCTATGGTTGGCTGGCCCCAGGTGGCCCAAAGTCTCTTGCATACATCCTTGTGGAGGGTCCAATATGTTGGAATTATTTGTCCCTTCCTACTGAGACAATCTGCTATGACATTCAAGTTGCCTTGGATGAACCTCGTTACTAGTGAAAAGTCTAGACCTGTTGAACAGGAGAGGAGGTCTCTTGCAAACTCGTACCATGTCAGAGAGTAGGTCCCTCCTTGCTTGGAGATGTACGTCAAAGCAGGGTGTTGTCCGTGTTCACCTCCACCACTTTGCCTTGAAGGAGAGACCTGAAGCTTTTCCAGGTCAGACGTACTGCCAGTAGCTTCTTGCAGTTGAAATGCATTGTCCTTTGACTCGAGTTCTATAATCCCGAGCATTCCCTACCGCCTAATGTCGCACCCCAGCCTACGTCCGATGCGTCCGAGAAGAGAACGTGGTGGGAGTCTGAACAGTCAGGGGAAGACCCTTTCAAAGGTTGATAAAGTCCTTTCACCAAGTCAGACCAGACTTTATCTTTCCGGAAACCGGGATCGAGACCGCTTCTAGCGTCTTGTCCTTTTCCAGTGAAAAGCTAGATGATACAGAAGAGTACGGAGGTGTAGTCTTCCAAGTGACACAAATTGAACCACGGATGACAGTGTCCTAACCAGACTCATCCACAGCCTGACAGGGCAGTGTTCCTTCTTCAGCATCTTCTGGATGGATAACAGGGCTGGGGGTTGATCGTCTTGTTCAGCAATGTCCTCATCAGAGGGTTCCTCATCCGAAACTGATGAGGAAACGGCAACGGAGTGGGCAACGTCTGACTCGCTGAATCCGGTCGCACTGGTGGATGCGTGACGGAGCCGGACACAAGATCATGGTACTGCTGCACAGTCTGTGAACTGTCAACCATGGGGAAGCGAGGAAGTACAGCGTCAACCCGAAACTGTCTAGACTGTCTGGGTTGTGCAGTCAACCCCCTACCGGGTTGCTGAGGTTGCCGCACTGCGTCACAACAAGTCACCTCTGCTGGTTGTTGAACGTCTTCCTAGTGACACACTGAACGTCCACAACCACCTCCGAGAGTCGCTTAACGTCAACGTGCGACTGGCAACCCACACTGGGTCGCACCGGTGGAGGAACCACCTCAACTGGCGGACGTGAGTAGGATACCTCAGCGTCAACAGGGCGTACAACCAACCGGTAGGAAGGTTGTTGGCTAGGAGGTTCTTCTCCGTAAAAAATCCTCTATCAAGGACACAAGCTTGGACTGCATGTCTTGCAACAAAGCCCATTAGGGTCTATGGGAGCAGGTGTGGCAACAGACGGGGTTAGCGACCGAAGCGGAACCATTTACCATCCCTGGAAGCCTTGTTATGCTTTAATTAAAGTCCATAGGAGGCTAAGCAGCTTAAGGCTCCTCTCCAAATGACAGAGTCCTCAAAGGAATATCAGAAGGAGGGAGAACAGCACTTTCTCATCTACAGGAACCATGTCCGAGAAAAGCTAGGTTATCTCAGTGAGGGTCTCACTGGTGCATAAGCAGCAGACCAGAAGGCAACGTTATGTAACTGCTTGACAGTCTGTGAACTGTCAAAAACTGAACTGTCAACCACAACAGGTGCGTGAGGACATACAGCACTGGTGCATTAGTAGCAGACCAGAAGGCAACGTCATGTAACTGCTTGACAGTCTGTGAGCTGGCAACAACCAAAGCTGTGTGGGGAAGCCTCAACTCCTGACTGACTAGTCTGCTGCGGGTGAGTGGCGGTAACCACAGTGGGTTGCGGAGGCTGACACACCGTGTCAAAACACGGCAGCTTGTGGTAGCTCACGCACGGCAACGGAGTGCTCCGTGTGTCTGTGGGAGTCAGCATGCGTCTGGCAGGGTCGACTGCGCATGGGTGAAGGAGCTCTCACAACAAGAGTGTGGGAGCAGGCAGCCATGCTGGGCGCACAACCGTGGCAGGTTGTAGGCAAACGGGTGCATCGTCAACCTTCTCCGCAGTCGGAGTGTGGGAGCAGGCAACAACCAAAGCGGAGTGGTGGTGCGTGGTGGGGACTGCCGTGGGTTGCGGAAACTAACGCATCGCGTCAAAACACGGCAGCTTGACTCCACCTTCCCACTGCTGATGCGGTAGCTCACGCATGTTAACGGAGGGTGCCGCACGTCGGCTAACATTAACATGCGTCTGGCAGGGTCGATTGCGCATCGGAGGTGGAGCTCTCCGCAGCCGGAGTGTGGGAGCAGGCAGCCTCAGCGTGAGCTGGGCGCACAACCGTGGCAGGTTGTAGGCTAACGAGAGCAGTAGCTTCTTGCAGTTGAAATGCATTGTCCTTTGACTCGAGTTCCATAATCCCGAGCATTCCCTACCGCCTAATGTCGCACCCCAGCCTACGTCCGATGCGTCCGAGAAGAGAACGTGGTGGGAGTCTGAACAGTCAGGGGAAGACCCTTTCAAAGGTTGATAAAGTCCTTTCACCAAGTCAGACCAGACTTTATCTTTCCGGAAACCGGGATCGAGACCGCTTCTAGCGTCTTGTCCTTTTCCAGTGAAAAGCTAGATGATACAGAAGAGTACGGAGGTGTAGTCTTCCAAGTGACACAAATTGAACCACGGATGACAGTGTCCTAACCAGACTCATCCACAGCCTGACAGGGCAGTGTTCCTTCTTCAGCATCTTCTGGATGGATAACAGGGCTGGGGGTTGATCGTCTTGTTCAGCAATGTCCTCATCAGAGGGTTCCTCATCCGAAACTGATGAGGAAACGGCAACGGAGTGGGCAACGTCTGACTCGCTGAATCCGGTCGCACTGGTGGATGCGTGACGGAGCCGGACACAAGATCATGGTACTGCTGCACAGTCTGTGAACTGTCAACCATGGGGAAGCGAGGAAGTACAGCGTCAACCCGAAACTGTCTAGACTGTCTGGGTTGTGCAGTCAACCCCCTACCGGGTTGCTGAGGTTGCCGCACTGCGTCACAACAAGTCACCTCTGCTGGTTGTTGAACGTCTTCCTAGTGACACACTGAACGTCCACAACCACCTCCGAGAGTCGCTTAACGTCAACGTGCGACTGGCAACCCACACTGGGTCGCACCGGTGGAGGAACCACCTCAACTGGCGGACGTGAGTAGGATACCTCAGCGTCAACAGGGCGTACAACCAACCGGTAGGAAGGTTGTTGGCTAGGAGGTTCTTCTCCGTAAAAAATCCTCTATCAAGGACACAAGCTTGGACTGCATGTCTTGCAACAAAGCCCATTAGGGTCTATGGGAGCAGGTGTGGCAACAGACGGGGTTAGCGACCGAAGCGGAACCATTTACCATCCCTGGAAGCCTTGTTATGCTTTAATTAAAGTCCATAGGAGGCTAAGCAGCTTAAGGCTCCTCTCCAAATGACAGAGTCCTCAAAGGAATATCAGAAGGAGGGAGAACAGCACTTTCTCATCTACAGGAACCATGTCCGAGAAAAGCTAGGTTATCTCAGTGAGGGTCTCACTGGTGCATAAGCAGCAGACCAGAAGGCAACGTTATGTAACTGCTTGACAGTCTGTGAACTGTCAAAAACTGAACTGTCAACCACAACAGGTGCGTGAGGACATACAGCACTGGTGCATTAGTAGCAGACCAGAAGGCAACGTCATGTAACTGCTTGACAGTCTGTGAGCTGGCAACAACCAAAGCTGTGTGGGGAAGCCTCAACTCCTGACTGACTAGTCTGCTGCGGGTGAGTGGCGGTAACCACAGTGGGTTGCGGAGGCTGACACACCGTGTCAAAACACGGCAGCTTGTGGTAGCTCACGCACGGCAACGGAGTGCTCCGTGTGTCTGTGGGAGTCAGCATGCGTCTGGCAGGGTCGACTGCGCATGGGTGAAGGAGCTCTCACAACAAGAGTGTGGGAGCAGGCAGCCATGCTGGGCGCACAACCGTGGCAGGTTGTAGGCAAACGGGTGCATCGTCAACCTTCTCCGCAGTCGGAGTGTGGGAGCAGGCAACAACCAAAGCGGAGTGGTGGTGCGTGGTGGGGACTGCCGTGGGTTGCGGAAACTAACGCATCGCGTCAAAACACGGCAGCTTGACTCCACCTTCCCACTGCTGATGCGGTAGCTCACGCATGTTAACGGAGGGTGCCGCACGTCGGCTAACATTAACATGCGTCTGGCAGGGTCGATTGCGCATCGGAGGTGGAGCTCTCCGCAGCCGGAGTGTGGGAGCAGGCAGCCTCAGCGTGAGCTGGGCGCACAACCGTGGCAGGTTGTAGGCTAACGAGAGCAGTGTCAACCTTCTCCGCACGAAACTCCTGCATAACCGCAGCTAACTGAGTCTGCGTAGACTGCAGTAAAGACCACTTAGGGTCTACAAAAAACGGCAACAGACGGAGCTACTGTCCGTTGTGACTGAGGGTCTAAAACAGCTGGTGCAGCAACAGACGGAGTTACTGCCTGTTGCGGTACCACCTTGCCTCTCTTGGGAGGAGTGCAGTCGTCGGATGACTGCAGCGAGTCCGAACTGACCCAGTGGCTACACCTAGGCCGTTGGACTTGCGCGGAAGGGACCGACTTGCACTTAAAAAGCTGCAAGATGTGGTCCATGGTTCCTTACGAGAAACCTCTTCCGCAGACGAGGAATAAATGGGCTCTCTCGTCTTTGTGTGGGTGGGGCGATCTCACGTCGGCTAACGTGGGTAGATACGCCCGAAACCACGGAGGGAAAAACGTCTGTTCGTCGATCAAGGCCTGTGGAACCCATAAGTCCTTCGACATTACTTCTCCCCTGGGCTTGGGAGATTGTAAGAGGTCCCGGACTAGGTGAACAACTGGCACGAACAGACGAACCCTCGGACACAACACTGTAACACTTTGCGCATATCACTTTATCACTTTTGATTTTCTGTTTGCACTTATTTCACTGAAATCAAAACTTTAACTGAATTCTACCTGAAACACGCAATCCTATCCTTCATTAAAAGGTAGTAATTGCGAAAACAGTTTTACAATGCAACAGAAAAACATAAAAAAGATAAAGAATTCAGTGGCTGGAAAAGAGACTAAACACTAGATCAAATAAACTACGTTTACAATCTCTCACCGCATAAAGCCTGGGAACAAGAATAAAACCCTAGAAACGTTTTACCTTCTTCCCCTACAGCGACTAGGTAGAAGAGTAAAAAACGAGAACAACGTTACCCGCTTGAACGAAACGTTTATTCTCCTCTCTCTCCCTCCGTCTCTATCTCTCTCTCTCTTCTCTCTTGATTTAGAACCTGAGAGAAGAGCCCAATTATATATCGTTAAAACATGTTATTTGCTAAAGGAAAAAACTGAAAGGTTTCCCAAATAAAAAGTTCCTTTATTTAGAATTTAAACCATTTAAGCTAAGAAAGAATGAACGAAACGCTAGAATCGGTTTACTCATACTGCAACGTGAAACCGTGATACACTCTCTCTCTATCGTAACGATAGAGCGTATGTTGAACGTTCTGAACGTCAACAACTGCGGAGACTAAAAAACTAAACATTAGTTCATCTTTGAAAACAGTACGAGACTATCAAAGAAATTCTTTCATAAAACATTAAAATTAAAAAAGTATTAAATTCTTAAAAGGTTAAATACGATATAACGGGCTCAATGTTAATTAACTTCGGTTCCAAGTAAGGACCGCCTACTATTAGGAAAGGTCGCATATAAACAAACATAAAAATGTTATTTTTATCTATAAAATAAATTTTTGAATATACTTACCCGATAATCATGTAGCTGTCAACTCCGTTGCCCGACAGAATTCTATGGAGGGATACGCCAGCTATCACAATACTAGAAGGGGGTGTACTTACCAGCGCCACCTGTGGCCAGGTACTCAATCATTTGTTGTTGACACCTCCTCAATTATTCCTCGGTCCACTGGTTCTCTCTGGGGAGGAAGGGAGGGTCGATTAAATCATGATTATCGGGTAAGTATATTCAAAAATTTATTTTATAGATAAAAATAACATTTTTTCAATATTAAACTTACCCGATAATCATGTAGCTGATTCACACCCAGGGAGGTGGGTGAAAACCAGTGTACAAGATTAAAGGATAGCTAAGTATCCCATATTTCATATAACAGTTATCTCAAATAACAATGAAATAATAAGTACCTGGTAAGGAAGTCGAATAGAACCGTTACTCTGCCTCTTTATTTAAAGTTCGTCTTCCTTACTGAGCGCAGCGTTCCTCTTGGAGGCTGAATCAACCCAAAGGTGCCAAAGTACACGGGGTTGCAACCCCTACTAAAGGACCTCTACCAAACCTTTAACCCAGGCGCTTCTCAAGAATGAATAGACCACCCGCCAAATCCAAGGATGCGGAAGGCTTCTTAGCCTACCGTAACAACCATAAAAACAACAATAAAAGTATTCAAGAGAAAGGTTAAAAAAGGTTATGGGATTAAGGGAATGTAGTGGCTGAGCCCTCACCTACTACTGCACTCGCTGCTACGAATGGTCCCAGGGTGTAGCAGTTCTCGTAAAGAGACTGGACATCTTTCAGATAAAATGATGCAAACACTGACTTGCTCCTCCAATAGGTTGCATCCATTATGCTCTGCAGAGAACGGTTTTTATTAAAGGCCATCGAAGTAGCTACAGCTCTTACTTCGTGGGTCCTTACCTTCAGCAATGCAAGGTCTTCCTCCTTTAAGTGAGAATGTGCTTCTCTGATCAGAAGCCTTATATAGTACGAAAGCCCATTCTTGGACATGGGTCTCGAGGGTTTCTTGATGGCACACCATAAGGCTTCTGACTGTCCTCGAATAGGTTTAGACCTCTTCAGATAATATTTGAGAGCTCTGACAGGGCAAAGAACTCTCTCTAGTTCGTTACCTACCATGTTGGAGAGGCTAGGTATTTCGAACGATCTAGGCCAAGGACGTGAAGGAAGCTCGTTCTTTGCTAGGAATCCAAGCTGAAAAGAACATGTTGCAGATTCGGTTGTGAAACCAATGTTCTTGCTGAAGGCATGAACCTCACTGACTCTCTTAGCTGTTGCAAGGCAAACGAGAAAAGCAGTCTTGAGGGTAAGATCCTTGAAGGAAGCTGACTGGAGAGGTTCGAACCTAGATGTCATAAGGAACCTTAAGACTACGTCTAGATTCCAGCCTGGAGTGGAAAGACGACGTTCTTTAGACGTCTCAAAAGACTTGAGAATGTCTTGAAGGTCCTTGTTGGAAGACAGGTCCAAACCTCTGTGGCGGAGAACTGAGGCCAACATGCTCCTATATCCTTTAATCGTAGGTGTTGAAAGGGATCTCTCATTCCTAAGATGTAGAAGGAAGTCAGCTATTTGGATCACAGAGGTATTGGTAGAGGATATTGAATTGGCTCTACACCAGCTTCGGAAGACCTCCCACTTAGACTGGTAGACTCTACGAGTGGAAACTCTTCTAGCTCTGGCAATCGCACTGGCTGCCTCCTTCGAAAAGCCTCTAGCTCTAGCGAATCTTTCGACAGTCTGAAGGCAGTCAGCCAAAGAGCGTGGAGGTTTGGGTGCAACCTGTCTACGTGAGGTTGACGTAGAAGGTCCACTCTTAGAGGTAGAGTCCTGGGGAAGTCGACTAGCCATTGAAGTACCTCTGTGTACCATTCTCTTGCAGGCCAAAGGGGAGCAACCAGCGTCAGCCGTGTCCCTTCGTGCGAGACGAATTTCTGCAGAACTTTGTTTATTATCTTGAACGGAGGGAATGCGTACAGGTCGAGATGGGACCAGTTCAGAAGAAAAGCATCCACATGAACCGCTGCAGGGTCTGGAACAGGGGAACAATAAAGCGGAAGTCTCTTGGTTATGGAGGTGGCAAACAGATCTATGGAAGGTTGACCCCACAAGGTCCAAAGTCTGTTGCACACACTCTTGTGGAGGGTCCATTCCGTGGGAATGACCTGATTCCTTCTGCTGAGGCGATCCGCTGAAACATTCATATCGCCCTGGATGAACCTCGTGACCAGAGTGAGGTTTAGACCTCTTGACCAAATGAGGAGGTCCCTTGCGATCTCGTAAAGGCTCCTCGAATGGGTCCCTCCTTGCTTGGAGATGTAAGCCAAGGCTGTGGTGTTGTCTGAATTCACCTCCACCACTTTGCCTAGCAGGAGGGACTTGAAGTTCAACAGGGCTAGATGAACTGCTAGCAGTTCCTTGCAGTTGATGTGGAGTAATCCTTGTTCCTTGTTCCATACTCCTGAGCATTCCCGTCCGTCCAAGGTCGCACCCCAGCCCGAGTCCGATGCATCTGAGAAGAGATGAAGATTGGGGGTCTGGATGGCCAATGATAGACCCTCCTTGAGAAGGAGATTGTGCTTCCACCACAGGAGAGTGGTCTTCATCTCTTGGTTGATAGGGATAGAGACTGCTTCTAGAGTCGAGCCCTTGTCCCAATGAGCAGCAAGATGGAATTGAAGAGGGCGGAGGTGGAGTCTTCCTAGCTCGACAAACAGGGCCAGTGATGAGAGGGTCCCTGTGACTCTCATCCACTGTCTCACTGAGCAATTGCTCCTCTTCAGCATGCTCATGATGCACTCTAGGGCTTGGCTTATCCTGGGGGCCGATGGAAAAGCCCGAAAATCCTGACTCTGAATCTCCATTCCCAGGTACACAATGGATTGGGAGGGAATGAGTTGAGATTTCTCTATATTGACTAATAGACCTAGGTCTCTGATTAAGTCTAAAGTCCAATTGAGGTTATCCAGACAACGACGACTCGTGGAGGCTCTCAACAGCCAGTCGTCTAGGTAGAGGGAGGCTCTGATGTTCGATAAGTGTAGGAATTTCGCTACATTCCTCATCAGATGAGTAAAGACCATAGGAGCTGTGCTTAGGCCAAAACACAGGGCTTGGAACTGATAGACAACCTTTCCGAAAACGAATCTCAGGAAAGGTTGGGAGTCTGGATGAATGGGAACGTGAAAGTATGCATCTTTCAAGTCCAACGAGACCATCCAGTCCTCCTGTCTGACCGCTGCTAAGACCGACTTGGTCGTCTCCATCGTGAACGTCTGCTTGGTGACATACTCGTTGAGAGAGCTGACGTCCTGTCTTCTTGGCCACAAGAAAGAGACGGTTGTAGAAGCCCGGGGATTGATGGTCCCGGACTATAACCACTGCCTTCTTCTGCACAAGTAGCGACACCTCCTGTTGCAATGCTAGCCTCTTGTCCTCTTCTTTGTAGTTGGGAGAGAGGTTGATGGGCGATGTGGTCAGAGGTGGTTTGAGGCAGAATGGAATCCTGTAACCGTACCTCAGCCAACTGACAGACTGTGCGTCTGCACCTCTCTTCTCCCAGGCTCGCCAGAAGATCTTGAGTCTGGCTCCTACTGTTGTCTGGAGAAACTGAGAGTCAGTTCTTTCCCTTAGATGTCCTGGATCCTTTCCTAGACTTGCTCCTGTGAGAGTCTGGACGGGAGCTTCCTCGGCTGGGGGCTCTACCACGAAAGGGCGGTATGAACCTCGTAGCCGGGGTATCAGCCACTGGGGAGCGATAAGTCTTGGGGACTGAGGTGGCAACCTTAGACTTACGAGCCGATGAGGCTACAAGATCGTGCGTGTCCTTTTGTATCAGGGCAGCAGACAAGTCCTTAACTAGCTCCTCGGGAAAGAGGAACTTTGAGAGTGGAGCAAAAAGGAGTTGTGACCGTTGGCAAGGTGTAATGCTGGCGGAAAGGAAGGTACACAGTTGTTCCCTTTTCTTCAACACCCCTGATACAAACAACGACGCTAGCTCGCCCGATCCATCTCTGATGGCCTTATCCATGCAGGACATTAATAGCATGGCAGAATCTTTGTCCGCAGGAGAGGTTTTCTTGCTGAGGGCCCCCAGGCACCAGTCGAGAAAGTTGAACATTTCAAATGCTCTGAACAACCCTTTCAGTAAATGATCCAGGTCTGAGAAGGTCCAACAAACCTTCGAGCGTCTCATAGCAGTTCTCCGAGGCGAGTCCACCAGACTTGAGAAGTCAGCCTGGGCAGAGGCAGGTACTCCTAAGCCTGGTGCTTCCCCTGTGGCATACCAAACGCTCGCTTTCGAAGTGAGCTTCGTTGGAGGGAACATGAAGGAAGTCTTGCCAAGGTGTTGTTTAGACTGCAGCCACTCCCCTAAGATCCTTAAAGCCCTCTTGGAGGATCTAGCTAGGACAAGCTTAGTATAGGAGGACTTAGCTTGTTGTACGCCCAGCGAAAACTCAGATGGTGGAGAGCGGGGAATAGCAGAGACAAAGTGGTCTGGGTAAATCTCCCTGAGTAGAGCCAAGACCTTACGAAAATCAATAGACGGTGGAGAAAGCTTAGATTCGTCCACGTCTGATGAGGGATCAAGGTGTGCCTCCTCATCATCCGACACCTCATCAGCAGAGTGTAGCGAAGCGATCGGACAAGAATGCTGAACCGCAGAGTCAGAACGGGTAGGAACAATAACAGTGGTTTCCTCTTCCAGTAACTGTTGAGGGAAAACCTGAGGCTCAGACTGCAAAGGCTGAACAACAGACGAAGCAGAAGGCAGGCGCATGGGTGAAGGAGGTTGACTCCTAGCAAGAGAGGTTGAACCCAAGGATTGCACTAGCTGAGCGGAGGACGGAGGCGGAGTAGTCCGTTCCTGTTCCTGTGAGATGAGCGGAGCATGATGAGGTTGAGGCTGCGCAGAACAAGGTAAAGTTCTCGCAAGCTGAGGCTCCTGAGGCGCAAGTCCAGGGTGTAGAGGAGCTTGCCTTGAGGAGGGTTGAGCTCGCTGCAGCGATGGCTGAGCAGACTGACTCACGGAGGGGAGAGGTTGTTGTACCCCAACCGAGAGTTGCACCACTGGTGGAGCAGCAAGGGGAGGCGGAGGAAGAGTGGAATAACTCTCCTGATCCCAAAGCAAGGGTTGCCTTAAAGAAGGCTGAGGCTGAACACCACTGGGAACAGCGAACTCCGAAAGTGGCTCAACATCGTACGCCTGGCAGAAGGTGCTGCGACCAGGCGGAGCAAGCGCAGGCGGGGCGAGCACAGGCGGAGCAAGCGCAGGCGGGGCGAGCACAGGCGGAGCGAGAACAGGCGGAGGGAGTGTAGGCGGAGGCGGAGGTGCAACACTCTCAGCCCGACACTCACGCATCAAGTCCGAAAGCTGAGCTTGCATGGACTGAAGCAGGGTCCACTTGGGATCGGCAGAAACGATAACAGACTGAGGTAAAGCCTTAACAGTCGAGCTCTGTTGTGGCAGAACCTTACTCCTCTTGGGCGGAGTACAGTCGACAGATGACTGAGGCGAGTCAGAGCTGAGCCAATGACTGCAACCTGGCTGAGCACTCGCGGACTGGACTCTACGTTTAAGCGGTCTCGAGACCTGAGACCAACGTTTCTTCCCTGACAGTTGATCAGCGGACGAGAATAAGACGGGCTCAATCGTCTGCAGGTGGGAGTGACGGTCTTTGGAAGACACGCCCGCAACCACCGAGGATAGTTCTGTGCGCCTAACAAGGCCTGCCGAACCCTTAAGCCCTTCGACATTGCTTCTCCCCTGGGCATGGGAGCTTGCAAGAGGTCCCGGACTGGGAGGACGACTGGCTCGCACAGAAAAATCCTCACGCACCACACTGGCACCACTAGCACTTGGCACTGCACCGACACTAGCACTCGTCACAGCACTGGCACTAACTCCACCCACTGCACTCTTGACCTTCAGTTCTTTAACTTCGGCCATCAGAGACTTATGGTCACTTACCACTGATTCTACTTTATCGCCTAAAGCCTGAATAGCACGCAAAACAACTGACATATCAGGCGGAGGGCACACAGTAGGTTCGGGGGTAGCCACTACAGGGGTAGGAAAAGGTAGGGGATCATGAGGTGAGGAAAACATAGAAGAGTGAGAAGAACTCCTCCTAACTCTACCTCTCTCTAACTTAGTTGAATATTTTAAAAGACGGACAAATTCCAATTCCGAAAGTCCGGCGCATTCCTCACATCGATTTTCTAACTGACAGGGCCTGTCCCTACAGTCAGAACAAGCGGTGTGAGGATCTACCGAGGCCTTCGGAATACGCCTATTGCAAGACCTACATCGTCTATGGGAGGGGGCTTGCGAAATGTCAGACATCTTGTAATCCAAAGAGTTAGCCAAAGGGGGATCCAAAAACAAGCAAAATTCGTTAACCGTTATATCAGTATTATATAAAAGCTATCTAGCTAAAATAAGAAGGATTCCAGTAAAGCGACAGCCGTTAATCTGAGAGAATACTTCACCAAATATCCATGAATAAACTCGAAGACCATAAGCGTATCCCAGAACGTCTAGCCGGAAGCACGACAGAGGAATAATTGGAGGTGTCAACAACAAATGATTGAGTACCTGGCCACAGGTGGCGCTGGTAAGTACACCCCCTTCTAGTATTGTGATAGCTGGCGTATCCCTCCATAGAATTCTGTCGGGCAACGGAGTTGACAGCTACATGATTATCGGGTAAGTTTAATATTGAAAAATTAATTTTTTATAAGTTTATAATAAATGGAAAGTTAATCGAAGAGGCCTATAAAGGCGGAGAGATATAAAATAAATAGATCTATAACTTGTTAAGCAAAATTACCAAAAACCTAAACACACTTCCGTCTAAGGGAAGGGTCGGCCATTTAAAAGTGAAAGAGAGTCCATACTCTCTTCGTCACCATAATTAAATCTATCCAAAACGAGTTCAAGTTTTGAAATGAAGATAAAACCCCTGCATAGCGAAAGCTCAAAACTGGAATAGTGTACTTCACCAAGTCGTTGTGAAAACAAATCCAGTTAGGGACGGCGTATTTAGTAGGTCTTGCCATTGGCACGACAGAGAGAAAATTGATTCTTGTTGACATCGAGTACTTGAGTACCTACTTGACAGATGGCGCTGTTGATGTACACCCCCACCTGTATAGCGATCGCTGGCGAATTCCGCCCGTAGGTTTTTTCTGTCGGGCAGCAGAGCTGACAGCTATATGATCATCGGGTAAGTTTAATATTGAAAAATCTTAAGTCAGAGTACAAGGAGTAGAAAGAAGTGGTTCAGCGGATGTCTTAGACTTTGAGGACGACCACAAAGGCCAAGAATCAAGCTTGTGCTTTTTTCTCCTGCCACCAGGAGGCAGACCAATTCTTACATTCCTCATATAGGGATGACTGTACCAATATAACACCTGTAAGAAGTACACAAAGAATATGGATTCATAACCAACTTGCTCAGAAGGTTCCGTACCGCTGGCTGGAAATTCTTGGGAAAGACCGCATACTGCAACCACACCCTTTGAAAGTAGGAATAAAAAATTAAACAAGCCAAGTTTAAAACAAAAAGCATCAGTCTGTATGACTTAGCAGGTGAAGTCAAAGTGATTATTCTGTGAGCCAGCAGGGGGGCTGGGCTTCTACCTCTACACGCAAGTTATTACAGACACTTTGTTGTAAATATCAAAAGCCAAGTTTCCCACTTTGCTGAAATCATACTCCTATTAAAGGATGAGAGTTTGTATACATGTAGGAACAACTGCCATTTCCAAAAGCTATATACCTTGTATAAGTATTTCTCTGAATAAAAGAGCAAGACTAAATGAGAGATTCTAAGTTCCAAGTTTAAAAAAAAGAAAAAAGACTGAAATGGAAAAGGAACTGTTAAAAATGAAAGTGAATAGAACTATTAGTGAAATATAAGGGTATACTTCAAGTCTAATCAATGAATATTTCTAAATGTTTTGAATAGTAACCCTGATGGACTTTGTTATAGACTCTTTGTGAAATGACTATATATATAGCAGTTTTCTAATTGTAGCACCATGCCTTCACACAAAATTCATTCCCTGTCCCTCAGATATCCTGTTCAACTCATGGTGAATATACAGTTCTCTTGCTTGCAGATGGTGAAGTCCTTTGAGTCCAATTTCATCTTAATTGAAGAATTAAAATCATTCCATTCCAGCAGCCAACAGTCTAATCTGAAATTACATTAATAAGTTACTTTACAATAATTGAGGACATATGTGTATTAACAGATATTCATTTATGGTACTGTCAAAATACATGTAATAACCATCATACTGTATTGTATTCGAGAAATTCTGAACCCTTTTACCAGATATTAAAAAATTATATATTGAAAACTAAATCCTTGACACTCCCAATCATTGTTTTATTACATGAGCCAATTCATGATATACAGGAAGGTTATATCTCTCAACTCATAAGTTGTAAAAGCTTCATTCATGAAAATTAAAATGATGTTTTGATTATAAAATAAATTTTTGAATATACTTACCCGGTGAATATATAATAGCTGACGTCTCCGACGGCTCGACAGATTCCAAAAACTCGCGAGCGATCGCCGTGAAGGTTGCAGGTGTGACCACCAGCGCCGACTATCGGCCAGATACCGCATATACTTGTCAATTTCTCCAGTTCTTCTCAGTCCGCTGGGTCTCTATCGGGGAGGAAGGGAGGGCCTTTAATTTATATATTCACCGGGTAAGTATATTCAAAAATTTATTTTATAATCAAAATATCATTTTTAAATATTAAACTTAGCCGGTGAATATATAATAGCTGATTCACACCCATGGTGGTGGGTAGAGACCAGTATTAATACAATAAAGGCGTATATGCTCAAGAGTTTTTTGACAATTCTTTCATAAAAAACCAACTTAAGTATAGGTACCTGGTAAGGAAGCTGACTCTGATGATTACTTTGCCTCATTAGTCTGCTTTCCTCACGAAGCCCAGCCATCCTCTCAGGATGCTGAAAAACTCCCAGGAGCTGTTATATCCAGGGCGAACACCCCTATAACAGGACCTCATCAATACCCTTAATCTGGGCGCTCTCAAGAAACAACATTTTGACCACCCGCCAAATCAAAAAGATTGCGAAAGACTTCTTAGTCTCCCGTACAACCCAAAATAAGATTAAAAGTTTCAAGAGTAGATTAAAAGGATATTGGGATTAAGGGAATGTAGTGGTAAAGCCTTCACCCACTACTGCACTCGCTGCTACGAATGGTCCCAGTGTGTAGCAGTCCTCATAAAGAGTCTGGACATCTTTCAAGTAATATGAAGCGAATACCGACTTGCCTCTCCAAAAGGTCGCGTCCATAATACTTTTAATGGATCTATTTTGCTTAAACGCTACTGAAGTTGCTATCGCTCTGACTTCATGAGCCTTGACTTTAAGTAAATTACGATCCTTCTCACTTAAATGAGAGTGTGCCTCCCGAATCAAAAGTCTAATAAAATAAGACCACGCATTCTTAGACATGGGCAAAGAGGGCTTTTTAACGGAGCACCATAAAGCCTCTGAACAACCTCGTAGCGGTTTAGCTCTGGATAAATAAAATTTAAGAGCTTTAACGGGGCACAGCACTCTTTCAACTTTATTCCCCACAATCTCAGAAAGACTGGGGATATCAAATGATTTAGGCCAAGGACGAGACGGAAGTTCATTCTTGGCCAAAAAACTAAGTTGAAGAGCGCATACTGCTTTATTAGTGGAGAAGCCGATGTTCTTGCTAAAAGCATGTATCTCACTAACCCTTTTAGCCGAAGCCAAGCACACCAAAAAAAGTGTCTTGAGGGTAAGATCCTTCAGGGAGGCTGAATTTAATGGTTCAAACCTGTTTGACATAAGGAACCGTAGGACCACGTCCAAGTTCCAAGCAGGAGTCGAAATATGACGCTCCTTGGAAGTCTCGAAAGACTTAAGCAGGTCTTGGAGATCTTTGTTATTAGAAAGATCCAAACCCCTATGCCTGAAAACAGAAGCTAACATGCTTCTGTAGCCTTTAATGGTGGATGCAGAGAGGGAGCGACCGTTTCTCAGATAAAGCAGAAACTCCGCAATCTGCGCTACAGAGGCACTTGGAAGAGGAAATAGAAGAGGACTTGCACCAGTCTCTAAATACCTCCCATTTCGACTGATAGATCCTGATGGTAGAGGATCTTCTAGGCCTCGCGATTGCTCTAGCTGCCTCCTTCGAAAACCCTCGAGCTCAAGAGAGTCTTTCGATAGTCTGAAGCCAGTTAGACGAAGCGTGGGGAGGCTTTGATGAAATCTCTTTACGTGAGGCTGTCGCAAGAGATCCATCCGCAACGGCAGACTTCTTGGAACGTCTACCAGCCATAAAAGTACCTCTGTGAACCACTCTCGCGGGCCAGCGTGGAGCAACCAACATCAACCTGGTCCCTTCGTGAGAGGTGAACTTCTGCAGCACCTTGTTTAGGATCTTGAAAGGTGGAAAGGCATAAACGTCCAGGTGAGACCAGTCCAGCAGGAAAGCGTCTATGTGGGTTGCCTCTGGATCCGGAACTGGAAAGCAGTAATTCGAGAGCCTCTTTGTCAGTGAAGTCGCAAAAAGATCTATGGTGGGTTGACCCCATGTCATCCATAGCTTCTCGCACACAGTCTTGTGCAATGTCCACTCCATGGAGATGACTTGTCCTCTTCTGCTGAGGCAGTCCGCCAAGACATTCATTTTTCCTTGCACAAATCTTGCCAAAGGAGGGATGTTACTTGCCTTAAATGGAGTTCCTTCTGATCCGTGGACCAAAGACCCGAGCATTCCAGACTGTCCAGTGGAGCTCCCTAACCCAAATCCGATGCATCTGAATACAACACATGGTTTGGGTTCTTGATCGCAAGAGAAAGACCTTCTCGAAGTCTGATGTTGCTGTCCCACCAAGTCAGACATGTCTAGACTGAGTTGGAGATTGGGAAAGAGATACTCTCTAAGCCCTTCTCCTTGTTCCAATGGTTTAGGTGAAATTGGAGAGGGCAAAGGTTGAGTCTCCCCAGAGAGATAAACTACTCCAGCGATGAAAGAGTTCCTACGAGGCTAGTTCAAACTCTTACAGAGCAACTGTTTTTCTCTTGCAAGTGAAGGACTTTTAACAGAGCTTGTTCCATTCTGGTGGGAGACGAAAAGGCCCGAAAAATCAGACACTGTATCTCCATTCCCAAATAAAGAATAGTCTGGGATGGGGTACTGTAAGTTACGACTTCTCTACGTTCACTATGAGACCTAGCTCCTTGGTTAGGTCTAATGTCCATTAGAGGCTCTCCAGACAGCGATTTAATGACGACGCCCTGATTAGCCAGTCGTCAAAATAAAGGGAGGCTCTGAATCCTCAAAAAATGTAGAAAGCTTGCTACATTTTGCAAGGGCCTTGTAAAAACAAGAGGAGCAGGAATGAGGCCAAAGTACAGTGCTCGAAATTGGTACATTACTTTCCCGTCCACAAACCTCAGATGTTGTTGAAAGTTTGGATGAATCGGGATGTGGAAGTATGCATCCTGAAGGTCGAGAGAGACCATCCAGTCGCCTTCCCTTACTGCTGCCAAGACAGATTTGGTAGTCTTCATCGTGAAGTTTGTCTTGACAATGAACACATTGAGCGCACTTACATCTCAAGTACTCCTGCAGTGAACGTGGCTGCCAGATCATTGGAGTCATCCCTGATAGCCTTGTTCCTGCAGTGAACGTGGCTGCCAGATCATTGGAGCCATCCCTGATAGCCTTGTTCATGCATGACATAATTGTACAGCAATACATTGACAGCTGGAGAGACCTTCTTACTTAAGGCTCCCAGGGACCAATCCAACAAATAAAAACTTCAAACGCTCGAAAAAAAAACTCCTAACAGGAGATGGTCTAGCTCTGAAGCCGACCATAAAATCTTGGAGCGTCTCATGGCTAGACAACGAGGAGAGTCCACAAGGCTTAAGAAGTCTCCCTGGGCAGAGGCAGGTACTCCCAAGCCGAGAACTTCTCCTCGAGCTTCTCCTGTGTCACACCAGATGCCCGAGCGAGAAGCTAGTTAAGAAGGAGGAAAAGCAAAAGCAGACTTTCCTAAACTTCTCCTGGATTCCAACCAGTCTCCCAGTAAGAGCAAGGCCCTCTTGGAAGAACAAGAGAGAACTGACTTCGTAAAAGTAGGCGTCAAAGAAAGTCTAGGACAAAATTTCACTAAAGAAATTCATAATTAAAATACAAGGGATTGTTGGACCACCCTAGGTTACTCCTCTTCTGAATGACTCCCCAAAGGTACATTAGTTGAAAGGGGGTCATCTACTTCTTCAGAAGGCACATCATCTGATAAATCTAAAGTCTTGCGAGAAGGAGATTTATATTCAGAATGACGTGAAGGAAAAGCCTACATCAACTTGTATATGAACAGAAGTTAAAGTTGGAGGGTCGATGTCACGTTGTGACTGCAGAGAATGTTATTCTACTACACGTCGTGACAGAAGTAACTGACGTTCAAACGTCCCGTAGTAACAGCGGTGACTGCTGTTCGATGCTATATCGTGACTACGATGACTGACCCTCGACGTCACGTCATGTCTACTGTGTCTACCGCTCAACGTCACGTCGTGTCTGCGGTGTCTGCATCTCAACGTCACGCTGTGACTGCGGTGGCTGACGTTCAAAGCGATCAAAGTTACATCGAGATTTATGCTCCGCATCTCGCTTAATAGCAAAGCTGTCACTAGAGATAACGTCAGCGTGGCGTAACAAAGCTCGTCTAGAAGGTTGAAGACCCGAATCACGTATCCCAGAACCGTGACGTACAAAAAGCAAAGGATCCTTTCGCACAGGAACAGGATCGAAAGCTTCTATTGAAGAAGAAAGCTTTAACAGCATATCTAACTTCGGATCAACCTGTGACTGCAGTGGCTGACGTTCAAACGTCACGTAGTAAACAGCAGTGACTGCTGATCGATGCTATATCGAGACTACGGTGACTGACACTCGATGTCACGTTGTGTCTACGGTGTCTACCGCTCAACGTCACGTCGAGTCTGTGGCAGAAACGTCTGTACATGAACGTCATCGCTATGAACGGGACTCTTATTATGACTACAGCTAGGACGTCGAACTTGTTCTGAAGGAATTAATAAATGTTTCAACCGTCTCGAAACTTAACGCCCAGGCTTTTAAAGAGACGAATCATCGGAAGACGAGGAGAAACTTCGTCTCTCCTGTCTTATGGCAAGGACGTGCTTGCCGAGCAACGTCTGATACCTTTGAGGGAACGTCTGTTCGTTGGTTTACATTCTTCACTCCCTTAGGTCCTACGACATTCCTTCTCCCTGGTGCAGGGGAGCCTGAAAGAGGTCTCGGACTAGGCAAGTGACAAGCACGAACAAACGAACCCTCCGCAACACAGAACATGTTTTTTGCACTTACTTCACTGATATCGTATTTTTCAATAATTTCACATTAAACATGAATAAAACTGATTTCTACCTGAAGCACGCAATTCTCCCTTACATCAAAAGGTTAGAATTGCGAAATGAGTCGTATAATGTAAGCACATTAGTACAAAATGAAACACACATGCAAAAATCAATAAACATATACATATATATCGAATAAAACGGAAATATATAAAGTTAAAAAGATCAGTGACTGGGGAGGAGACTAAACACTAGTTCACTACGGACTACGTTTTCAATCTCTCACCGTACAGTGCCTTGGGACGAGAATAAAAACTAAAACGTTTTATCCTCTCTCCCCGTACAGAGACTTGGGACGAGAGTAAAAAAAAACTGAATCGAGAACAACGTTACTCGCTCCTAAACTCCTTGTACAGAGACTTGGGACGAGAATAAAGATCGGATCATTCTCTCTCTCTCTCTCTCTCTCTCTGTCTCTCTCTCTCTCTCTCTCTCTCTCTCTCTCTCTCTCTTGTCACTCACAAGAGAATGGCCCACTCACCCTTCGTCAATAACAGGTTATTTGACTAAAGGAAAAAACTGAAAGGACTAAGAAATTGAAAATTAACAAGTTCCTTTAAATTAGTATCTAAAACACTTCAGTTTGAAAGAAGAATGAACAAAACGTCAAAATCGATTTACTCTTTCTGCAAAGTGAAACTGTGAATCTCTCTTTCTCTATCGTAACGATAGAGCGCAAACTGCGTAGCATAAATAAACCAAACGTTAGTTCATCTTTGAAAAAACAGCACGAAGACTATTCAAAGAATATATTTCTTAAAATATTTTCTAAAAAATATTCATTTCATCACTCTTACAGAGCAACTGTTTTAAACTAAACAAAAATGAAAGTTGAATGGGCTCAACGTTGTTTAACTTCGTTTTCCAAGTTAGGACCGCCTACATAGAATAGGTAAAGGCCGCATATAAACAAAAACATAAAATTTATCTTGATGTTTAGTATAAATGGAAAGCTAATCGAAGAGGCCTAATAAAGGCGGGTGAGATATAAAATATAAAATATATAGAGGTAAATCTATAAATATCAACAATAATTTATAAAGTGATAAAATAATTACTAAAAGCCTTTAACACACTTCCGTACACTGAGGGAAGGGTCGGCCATCTTTTCTCTATGGAAAAACCAGAGATTAAAAAAAAAAGCAAGGGCAAAACACTTATCCTCTCCTTTCAAAAGCATTTCTTTCGAAGATAGTATTGAATAATCCAACACGGCGAAAGCAATAAAACCAAAACCAAGTACTTCACCAATTCGGTCGAAAACTCGAGGTCATAAAGCGAGCAGAACCAACTTGTCGACAAGACCGACAGAGAAGAACTGGAGAAATTGACAAGTATATGCGGTATCTGGCCGATAGTCGGCGCTGGTGGTCACACCCGCAACCTTCACGGCGATCGCTCGCGAGTTTTTGGAATCTGTCGAGCCGTCGGAGACGTCAGCTATTATATATTCACCGGCTAAGTTTAATATTTAAAATTGCAAGCTAAATTAATTTGCTTAAACATCAAATCCTAACACCAAAGAAATCTCCCTGGCTAATTTGCTTCTTGTTAAAATTTGCATGACTATGACAAATTCGTAGATAACTTGTATTTTTCCTAATGATACAAACCTTTGCTATTTATTTAGGGGTATTACTTTCGGCGAAGCTGAAATGACGAGTCATTAAAATTTAGCGAGGGTTAACTACCCATACCACTAATAAGTGGGGGTAGGGGTGTAGCTTGCTACCGCTCCCGCACACACCGGTGATTTAGCTCACTTTGCTTGGAGGTAGGACTTCATGGCTGGCAGGCAAGTTTGTATAAATAGCTAAGGTTTGTATGGTTAGGAAAAATACAAATTATCAATGAATTTGTCATTTGTTCCATAACTGGTATAAAAATCTATGTTATTTATTTAGGGGTGACTCACCCATTAGGAAGGGTGGACGTCCCTGCCAATGTGGCTTTTGTCTTTAACCGGGGGATCCTTATCTGAGCATGTTAGTACTCAAAATAAGGAGTCCCTACGCCTCGCTAAAACCTTACTACGCAAGGTCCGCGGCCTATGAAAGCTGTGTGTTGAGATATTTAAAAGTGTGACTGTCCAGGAAAAGTTATTCCGAGTCTTTTTGTAGAAAAAACTGTTGTAAGCCAGACTTTCCCAATACCACCTCGCCAGGGTATGGGGACACAACAGTATTAGCTTAATACTAGGTACACAAGGGAGCGTGGTTTAGTTGCAGTGGTTTGAAGTCAGCCTATGCAGAGAACCCAGGATGCTGCTTTCCCCAAGAGAGAGGAGGATGAAAAAAAAGAATAAGTGCCAGTCAAACCTTTTCATTCATGCAGACTAAAACTGGGTAACAGTGCCCTCAACCTTCTGCGACTTGTCTAATAAAGAGCTTGAGATATACAACCAGCTGTTGGGCAGCCACCACAGGACCAATAGAGATCGTATCGAGTTCCTGTGGGTTATGACTTGCAGGAGAAAGGTTGTGAAAGTCACCTGGAGCATTCACACCCTTGCTTGTATGTAGAACCTGCATCACAGAGTAATCTGCTTAGAAGGACCAGGGGCATAGCTATGGCCCTGACATCGTAGGTCGACATGTTGGATGAGGATCTGGATTCAGAGCGTAATTGATGACTCTGTGAATCCAGCAGAGATGATGATTTGGTGATCCTCCTCTTGTCTCTCCCAGTGTTAAAGACAAAAGGAGGGACCTGGGTGGGCTGTTGCCATTTTCTTGAGGTAGAGCCTCAAACCTCACCCCAGTTACAGTAAAAGATGATCTGCATCGTTAGTTACTGAGTTTAGACTTGTTGTCTAGGCCCCGTCAGCTCTGGAGACAGTGTCTGGCAACAAACGCAGGGACGAAACTGAATGTTGCCTTTCACACTTCTTATGAATGGGAGATGTTGAAAGAGAGACAATGAAGTTCCTTGACTCGTTTGGCCAATGTCAAAGTCTGTACGAACACTGTCTTCTAAACCAGGTGAAGTGGAACGTAGGGAGGTCTCCATAGAGACCGGAGAACTCGAACCATGTTCCAAGAGGGAGGTCTCAATTCCGACTGGGAAAAATGATATTTTGATTATAAAATAAATTTTTGAATATACTTACCCGGTGAATATATAATAGCTGACGTCTCCGACGGCTCGACAGATTCCCAAAAACTCGCGAGCGATCGCCATGAAGGTAGCGGGTGTGCCCACCAGCGCCAACTATCGGCCAGATACCGCATATACAGTACATGTAAACAGCTCCAGTTCTTCTCATCCCGCTGGGTCTCTATCGGGGAGGAAGGGGGGGCCTTTAATTTATATATTCACCGGGTAAGTATATTCAAAAATTCATTTTATAATCAAAATATCATTTTTAAATATTAAACTTAGCCGGTGAATATATAATAGCTGATTCACACCCCTGGTGGTGGGTAGAGACCAGTATTAATACAGTTTACGGCGTATATGCTTAGAGTTTTTGACAGTTATATCATAACAAAACCCAAATAAATATAGGTACCTGGTAAGGAAGCTGACTCTAACGATTACTTTGCCTTGTTAGTCCGCTTTCCTCACGAAGCCCAGCCATCCTCTCAGGATGCTGAAAGACTCCCAGGAGCTGAAGTATCCAGGGCGACAACCCATACAACAGGACCTCATCAAAACCCTTAATCTGGGCGCTCTCAAGAAATGACATTTGACCACCCGCCAAATCAAAAAGGATGCGAAAGGCTTCTTAGCCTTCCGTACAACCCAATTAAAAACTTTTCAAGAGAAGATTAAAAGGATATTGGAATTAAGGGAATGTAGTGGTGGAACCCTAACCCACTACTGCACTCGCTGCAACGAATGGACCCAGTGTGTAGCAGTCCTCATAAAGAGTCTGGACATCTTTTAAGTAAAATGACGAGAATACCGACTTGCTTCTCCAAAAGGTCGCGTCCATAATACTTCGCAGAGATCTGTTTTGCTTAAAGGCCACGGAAGTTGCTATAGCTCTTACTTCGTGCGTCTTAACCTTAAGCAAGCAACGGTCTTTTTCACTCGAGTGAGAATGAGCCTCTCGGATTAAAAATCTAATAAAATACGACAAAGCATTTTTAGACATAGGCAATGATGGCTTCTTAACTGAGCACCACAAGGCCTCAGATCCAGCTCGTAAGGATTTGGTACGAGCTAAATAAAACTTAAGAGCTCTAACTGGACACAGTACTCTTTCAAGCTCGTTGCCTACGATCTCTGATAGGCAAGGTATATCAAATGACTTAGGCCAATGACGAGAAGGCAGTTCATTTTTGGCCAAGAAACCAAGCTGAAGTGAACATGTGGCTTTATCTGTGGAAAAGCCGATGTTCCTACTGAAGGCATGGATCTCACTGACCCTTTAAGCCGAAGCCAAGCACACTAAGAAAAGCGTCTTGAGGGTGAGATCCTTCAGGGAGGCTGAATGTAATGGCTCAAACCTGTCTGACATTAGGAACCTTAGGACCACGTCTAAGTTCCATCCAGGAGTTTCCATACGACGCTCCTTAGAGGTCTCGAAAGACTTAAGGAGATCTTGGAGATCTTTATTATTGGAAAGATCTAAGCCTCTATGTCTGAATACAGACGCCAACATGCTCCTGTAGCCCTTAATAGTGGGCGCTGAGAGGGAGCGAACATTTCTCAGATGTAGGAGAAAGTCTGCGATTTGGGCTACAGAGGTACTGGAAGAGGAAATAGATGATGACTTGCACCAGTCTCTAAAGACTTCCCACTTCGACTGGTATACTTTGATGGTAGAAGCTCTCCTAGCTCTCGCAATCGCTCTGGCTGCCTCCTTCGAAAATCCTCGAGCTCTTGAGAGTCTTTCGATAGTCTGAAGGCAGTCAGACGAAGCGCGGGGACGCTTTGATGAAGATCCCTTATGTGGGGCTGCCGTAAGAGATCCATCCTTAAAGGTAGACTCCTTGGAACGTCTACCAGCCATTGAAGTACCTCTCTGAACCACTCTCTCGCGGGCCAGAGTGGAGCAACCAATGTCAACCTGGTCCCTTCGTGAGAGGTGAACTTCTGCAGCACCTTGTCTAGGATCTTGAAAGGTGGAAAGGCATAAACGTCCAGGTGAGACCAGTCCAGCAGGAAAGCGTCTATGTGGGCTGCCTCTGGATCTGGAACTGGAAAGCAGTAAGTCGAGAGCCTCTTTGTCAGAGAGAGTCGCAAAAAGATCTATGGTGGGTTGACCCCATGTCATCCATAGCTTCCCGCACACAGTCTTATGCAACGTCCACTCCATGGAGATGACTTGTCCTCTTCTGCTGAGGCCGTCCGCCAAGACATTCATTTTCCTTGCACAAATCTCGCCAAAGGAGAGATGTTACATGCCTTAAATGGAGTTCCTTCTGATCCGTGGATCAAAGACCCAAGCCTTCCAGACAGTCCAGTGGAGCTCCCTAACCCAAATCCGATGCATCTGAAAACAACACATGGTTTGGGTTCTTGATCGCAAGAGAAAGACCTTCTCGAAGTCTGATGTTGCTGTCCCACCAAGTCAGACATGTCTAGACTGAGTTGGAGATTGGAAAAGAGATACTCACTAAGCCCTTCTCCTTGTTCCAATGTTTTAGGTGAAATGGGAAAGGGCATAGGTTGAGTCTCCCCAGAGAGATAAACTACTCCAGCGATGAAAGAGTTCCCACGAGGCTAGTTCAAACTCTTACAGAGCAACTGTTTTTCTCTTGCAAGTGAAGGACTTTTAACAGAGCTTGTTCCATTCTTGCGGGAGACGAAAAGGGCCGAAAAATCAGACACTGTATCTCCATTCCCAAATAAAGAATAGTCTGGGATGGGGTACTCTAAGTTACGACTTCTCTACGTTCACTATGAGACCTAGCTCCATGGTTAGGTCTAATGTCCATTAGAGGCTCTCCAGACAGCGATATAATGACGACGCCCTGATTAGCCAGTCGTCAAAATAAAGGGAGGCTCTGAATCCTCAAAAAATGTAGAAAGCTTGCTACATTTTGCAAGGGCTTTGTAAAAACAAGAGGAGCAGGAATGAGGTCGGAGTACAGTGCTCGACAGTGGTACATTACTTTCCCGTCCACAAACCTCAGATGTAGTTGAAAGTTTGGATGAATCGGGATGTGGAAGTATGCATCCTGAAGGTCGAGAGAGACCATCCAGTCGCCTTCCCTTAATGCTGTCAAGACAGATTTGGTAGTCTTCATCGTGAAGTATGTCTTGACAATGAACACATTGAGCGCACTTACATCTTAAGTACTCCTGCAGTGAACGTGGCTGCCAGATCATTGGAGCCATCCCTGATAGTCTTGTTCCTGCAGAGAACGTGGCTGTCAGATCATTGGAGCCATCCCTGATAGCCTTGTTCATGCATGACATAATTGTACAGCAAAACTTCAAACGCTCGAGGAAAAAAAAAAAAAAAAAACTCCTAACAGGAGATGGTCTAGCTCTGAAGCCGACCATAAAATCTTGGAGCGTCTCATGGCCAGGCGCCGGGGAGAGTCTATGAGGCTTGAGAAGTCTCTCTGGGCAGAGGCAGGAACTCCCAAGCCGAGAACTTCTCCCGTGTCATACCAGACGCTCGCTCTATAAGCCAGTTTAAAAGGAGGGAAAGCAAAGGCTGTCTCCCCCAAACTCCTCATGGTGATCAACCAGTCGCCTAGCAAACGTAAAGCTCTCTTAGAAGAGCGAGAGAGCACTAGCCTAGAAAACAACGGCTTCGAAGTAGCTAGGCCTAGTGTAATCTCTGACGAAGGCGAACGAGGAGCAGCAGTTACAAAATGGTCCGGACAAAGATCCTTAAAAACCATCATGATTTTCTTAAAATCCATGGAAGGTTGCGCAGCCTTAGGCTCTTCCACGTCTGATAAAACATCCAAAGGATTATAAGTAGGCAGGGGATCAGCAACATCCTCATCTGAATGAACCTCGTCCGACAATTGATGAGTCTCAAGCAAGGAAGAGACCTGCCGTGGTGGCAATACTTGACAAGCAAAGTCCACACGCAAAGGAGCATCAGTAGCAGTCAAGGACGCTACGTCATGTAACTGCTTAAAGGACTGACCAGCAACAGCAACAGGAGCGGGAGGACGCTCGACGTCAAGTCGAGACTGCCTTGACTGCCTAGATTGAGCAGTCAAAACAACCCTTGACTGCGGTGCTTGACGCTCAACGTCAAAACAAGGCAACTGAGCTGGTTGGCGAACGTCCTGAACGTCAACACGAGCATGCGGTGGCGGCTGAACGTCAACAAGCGGCTGAAAGTCAACACGGGACTGCATCGAGTGAGGCTCCAAGTCACGTGACTGACGTGACTTAGTAACGTCAACAGGACGAGTAAAGGCTCGTTTGGGCGGCTGAAGGCCAGGATCTCGATCAGCGTAACGGCGAGGATCATCGTGAACCTGCTCAACGGTATACTCCTCCATAAGGGAGGCAAGCTTATTCTGCATATCCTGCAGGACAACCCATTTAGGATCAACGGGAGTCGGTACGGGCCGAGACGATGGTAACGTCTGTGACGGCAAAACATTGCCTTTACTGAGACTCTCGGAGCCCGTGTTACGCTTTCGTTTAGGCGGCGAGCAGTCTTCCGATGACTGCACAGGGTCAGAGCTGTCCCAATGGCTACAGCCAGGACGCTGGACTTGTCCGGAAGGGACTGACTTCCGCTTTAAGGGTCTAGAAACTTTGCTCCAAGGTTTCTTTCGCGAGAAGCCTTCGGATGACAAGGAGAAAACCGCCTCGCTCGTCTTATGGTAGGGGCGGTCTTTACGAGACACGCCCGAAACCATAGAGGGAACGTCTGTTCGTTGGTTAGAGCCTCTCGTCCCCATAAGTCCTACGACATTACTTCTCCCTGGTGCATGGGAGCTTGCAAGAGGTCTCAGACTAGGTGAACGACAAGCACGAACAGACGAACCCTCGGTCGCAACACTAAAAACACTTTGCGCACTTATCACTTTATCACTACGATTTTCTGTTTTTTTTTTTTGCACTTGCCTCACTGATATCGTATTTTTCAATAATTTCACATTAGGCATGAATAAAACTGATTTCTACCTGAAGCACGCAATTCTCCCTTACATCAAAAGGTTATAATTGCGAAATGAGTCGTATAATGTAAGCACATTAGTACATGCAAAAATCAGTAAATATATATATCGAATAAAACGGAAATATATACAGTTAAAAAGGATCAGTGACTGGGGAGGAGACTAAACACTAGTTCATTAAAGACTACGTTTTCAATCTCTCACCGTACAGTGCCTTGGGACGAGAATAAAAACTAAAAACGTTTTATCCTTTCTCCCCGTACAGAGACTTGGGACGAGAGTAAACTGAATCGAGAACAACGTTACTCGCTCCTAAACTCCCTTGGGACGAGAATAAAGATCGGATCGTTCTCTCTTCCTCTCTCTCTCTCTCCGTCTCTCTCTCTCTCTCTCTCTCTTGTCACATACAAGAGAAAAGCCCACTCACCCTTCGTCAATAAACAGGTTATTTGACCAAAGGAAAAAACTGAAAGGACTAAGAAAATGAAAATTAACAAGTTCCTTTAAATTAGTATTTAAAACACTTCAGTTTGAAATTAGAATGAACAAAACGTCAAAATCGATTTACTCTTTCTGCAAAGTGAAACCATGATTCTCTCTTTCTCTATCGTAACGATAGAACGCAAACTGCGTAGCATAAAAAAACCAAACGTTAGTTCATCTTTGAAAAAAAAAAAAAAACAGCACGAAGACTATTCAAAGAATATCTTTCTTAAAATATTTTCTAAAAAATATTAATTTCATAACTCTTACAGAGCAAATGATTTAAACTTAACGAAAATAAAAGTTGAATGGGCTCAACGTTGTTTAACTTCGGTTTCCAAGTTAGGACCGCCTACATCTCGGAGGTAAAGGCCGCATATAAACAAAAACATAAAATTTATCTTGATGTTTAGTATAAATGGAAAGCTAATCGAAGAGGCCTAATAAAGGTGGGTGAGATATAAAATATATAGAGGAAAATCTATAATTATCAACAATAATTTTTAACGTGATAAAATAATTACTAAAAGCCTAAAACACACTTCCGTACACTGAGGGAAGGGTCGGCCATCTTTACTCAATGGAAAAAAACCAGAGATAAAAAAGCAAGGGCAAAACACTTTTACTCTCCTTTCAAAAGCATTTCTTTTGAGGATAGTATTGAATAATCCAACACGGCGAAAGCAATAAAACCAAAACCAAGTACTTCACCAATTCGGTAGAAAACTCGAGGTCATAAAGCGAGTGGAATCGACTTGTCGATGAAACCGACAGAGAAGAACTGGAGCTGTTTACATGTATATGCGGTATCTGGCCGATAGTTGGCGCTGGTGGGCACACCCGCTACCTTCATGGCGATCGCTCGCGAGTTTTTGGGAATCTGTCGAGCCGTCGGAGACGTCAGCTATTATATATTCACCGGCTAAGTTTAATATTTAAAAAGGCAAGTTTGTAAGTCGGCATGAGTTAGGAAAGATCTAGCGATGAGGGGATGTCCCTCCTTTCAGTTTGAAGGCAAGGCTCAAGGTTGAGCAATCGTCTTTACCTTCTGAAACTGAAAAGGGGGTCTTTTCCTCCTGCATATACTCAAGGATTCCGCTATTGCTGGAATAGAGGTATCGAGTGGAGAGATAGGCTTTCCATGACACCAACCACAGAAGACGTTATACTTTGCCTGGTAGACTGATGCTAAGGAATTCCTCAGATATCCAGACAACCTCTTCGTAACTTATTGTGAGAAGCCTCTCTGAGAGAGGAGGTACTAGGTAGTCTACAGGAGTATAATCATAGTGAAGCTATAGCTTGTGGTTGTCTGTGATGTGGAGAGGGTTCTCTTAAGAGGCTCTTATCAGGAGCTGCAGAAGGTTTGGAAACTGTTCTGCTTAATGCCATAGCAGAGCTATGAGAGCACTCGGGAGGCTCACCAATGTTCTAGCCTTACTGAGTACCCTTCTCTACAGACAAAAACAGGGACGAGACGTAAACGTTGTTGTTGTACCCACCGTTGGTTGCATGCTTCTTGCCAGAGCGCCTTGGGGTTTAGGACTGGGGAGCAGCAGAAGCCTGAGGTTCAGGGGCATTGCCAACAGATCAATAGTTGAAGATCCCCATAAAGTCAGGACTTTGCCGGCTACAAGGTGATCCAAAGACCATTCAGTACACCTTATCTGAGATGCTGTGCACAGATTGCCAGCGAGTACATTCCTCTAGTCTGGAATGAAGTGGGCTGATAGTGGTACCGAGTGGACTTTGGCCCATCTTAGTATTTATACTGTTAGATGGGAAGAGGCTGCGAGCAAGTTCCTTCTTGCTTGTTGATGTGAGCCCCTATATGGTGTTGTCGCTCATCACACCACTGAGTGTCCCGTTAGGAACTGATGCGGCTGTTGAAGGACCGGAAAGTTGGGCTTCATCTCTAATGAGATTCAAGTGAAGGTACTTTCGGACTCTGTCCAGAGGCCTGAGGTTGTGTGGTGCAGCACTACAGTCCCTCCTCCCTTCCTTTGATGTGTCTAATTGATTGATTGATTTAAAGTTTTCAATATCAAACTTACCCGATGATCATATAGCTGCATCCCTGCTGCCCGACAGAAAAAATCTACGGGCGGAATACGCCAGCGATCGCTATACAGGTGGGGGTGTACATCAACAGCGCCATCTGTCAAGTAGGTACTCAAGTACTCGATGTCAACATAGAACCAATTTTCCCTCTGTCGTGCCACAGGCAAGACCTACTAAATACGCCGTCCCTAACTGGATTTGTTTTCACAACGAATTGGTGAAGTACACTATTCCAGTTTTGAGCTTTCGCTATGCAGGGGTTTTATCTTCATTTCAAAACTTGAACTCGTTTTGGATAGATTTAATTATGGCCGACCCTTCCCTTAGACGGAAGTGTTGGTGACGAAGAGAGTATGGACTCTCATTCACTTTTAAATGGCCGACCCTTCCCTTAGACGGAAGTGTGTTTAGGTTTTTGGTAATTTTGCTTAACAAGTTATAGATCTATTTATTTTATATCTCTCCGCCTTTATAGGCCTCTTCGATTAACTTTCCATTTATTATAAACTTATAAAAATTATTTTTATGTTTGTTTATATGCGACCTTTCCTAATAGTAGGCGGTCCTTACTTGGAACCGAAGTTAATTAACATTGAGCCCGTCATTTCGTATTTACCTTTTAAGAATTTATACTTTTTTAATTTTAATGTTTTTTAAGAATTTCTTTGATAAGTCTCGTACTGTTTTCAAAGATGAACTAACGTTTAGTTTAGTCTCCGCAGTTGTTGACGTTCAGAACGTTCAACATGCGCTCTATCGTTACGATAGAGAGAGAGTATTTCACGGTTTCACGTTGCAGTAAGAGTAAACCGATTCTAGCGTTTCGTTCATTCATTCTTAGCTTAAATGGTTTAAATTCTAATAAAGGAACTTTTTATTTGGGAAACCTTTCAGTTTTTTCCTTTAGCAAATAATATGTTTTAACGATATATAATTGGGCTCTTCTCTCAGGTTCTAAGTCGAGAGAGAAGAGAGAGAGAGATAGAGACGGAGGGAGAGAGAGACGGAGGGAGAGAGAGGAGAATAAACGTTTCGTTCAAGCGGGTAACGTTGTTCTCGTTTTTTACTCTTCTCCCTAGTCGCTGTAGGGGAAGAAGGTAAAACGTTTCTAGAGTTTTATTCTTGTTCCCAGGCTTTATGCGGTGAGAGATTTTAAACGTAGTTTATTTGATCTAGTGTTTAGTCTCTTTTCCAGCCACTGAATTCTTTATCTTTAATTATGTTTTTCTGTTGCATTGTAAACTGTTTTCGCAATTACTACCTTTTAATGAAGGATAGGATTGCGTGTTTCAGATAGAAATCAGTTAAAGTTTCGATTTCAGTGAAATAAGTGCTAACAGAAAATCAAAAGTGATAAAGTGATATGCGCAAAGTGTTACAGTGTTGCGTTCGAGGGTTCGTCTGTTCGTGCCAGTTGTTCACCTAGTCCGATACCTCTTACAAGCTCCCAAGCCCAGGGGAGAAGTAATGTCGAAGGACTTATGGGTTCCACAGGCCTTGATCGACGAACAGACGTTTCCCTCGGTGGTTTCGGGTGTATCTACACACGTTGCCGACGTGATCGCCCCACCCACACAAAGACGAGAGAGCCCATTTATTCCTCGTCTGCGGAAGAGGTTTCTCGCAGAAACCATGGACCAATTCTTGCAGCTTTTTAGTGCAAATCGGTCCCTTCCGCGCAAGTCCAACGGCCTAGGTGTAGCCACTGGGTCAGTTCGGACTCGCTGCAGTCATCCGACGACTGCACACCTCCCAAGAGAGGCAAGGTGGTACCGCAACAGGCAGTAACTCCGTCTGTTGCCGCACCAGCTGTTTTAGACCCTCAGTCACAACGGACAGTAGCTCCGTTTGATGCCGTCTTTTATAGACCCTAGTGGTCCATGCTGCAGACTATGCAGTCTCAGCTTGCTTCCTTCATGCAGGAGTATCGTGCTGAGAAGGTTGACACTGCACCTGTTAACCTACAACCTGCCACGGTTGTGCGCTCAGCAGATACTGCGGCTGCCTGCTCCCACACTCCACCTGTGAGAGCTCCACCACCGATGCGCAGTCGACCCTGCCAGACGCATGTTCATGCTGCACCCTCCGTTGACATGCGTGAGCTACCGCATCAGCAGTGCCGTGTTTTGACGCAATGCGGCATGCTCCGCAACCCACGACAGTCCCTCCCACGCACCAGCACTCCGCTTTTGTTGTTGCCAGCTCCCACACTCCGACTGCGGAGAAGGTTGACGATGCACCCGTTGGCCTACAGCCTGCCACGGTTGTGCGCCCAGCATGGCTGCCTGCTCCCACACTCTTGTTGTGAGAGCTCCTCCACCCATGCGCAGTCGACCCTGCCAGACGCATGCTGACTCCCACAGACACACGGAGCACTCCGTTGCCGTGCGTGAGCTTCCACAAGCTGCCGTGTTTTGACACGGTGTGTCAGCCTCCGCAACCCACTGTGGTTACCGCCACTCGCCCGCAGCAAGCTAGTCAGTCAGGAGTTGAGGCTTCCCCACACAGCTTTGGTTGTTGCCAGCTCACAGACTGTCAAGCAGTTACATGACGTTGCCTTCTGGTCTGCTACTATGCACCAGTGCTGTATGTCCTCACGCTCCTGTTGTGGTTGACAGTTCAGTTTTTGACAGTTCACAGACTGTCAAGCAGTTACATAACGTTGCCTTCTGGTCTGCTGCTTATGCACCAGTGAAACCCTCACTGAAATAACCTAGCTTTTCTCGGACATGGTTCCTGTAGATGAGAAAGTGCTGTTCTCCCTCCTTCTGATATTCCCTTGAGGACTCTGTCATTTGGAGAGGAGCCTTAAGCTGCTTAGCCTCCTATGGACTTTAATTAAAGCATAACATGCTTCCAGGGATGGTAAATGGTTCCGCTTCATTCGCTAATCCCGTCTGTTGCCACACCTGCTCCCATAGACCCTAATGGGCTTTGTTGCAAGACATGCAGTCCAAGCTTAGTCCTTGTTAGAGGATTTTTTACGGAGAAGAACCTTCTAGCCAACAACCTTCCTACCGGTTGGTTGTACGCCCTGTTGACGCTGAGGTATCCTACTCACGTCCGCCAGTTGAGATGGTTCCTCCACCGGTGCGACCCAGTGTGGGTTGCCAGTCGCACGTTGACGTTAAGCAACTCTCGGAGGTGGTTGTGGACGTTCAGTGTGTCACTTGGAAGACGTTCAACAACCAGCAGAGGTGACTTGTTGTGACGCAGTGCAGCAACCTCAGCAACCCGGTAGGGGGTTGTCTGCACAACCCAGACAGTCTAGACAGTTTCGGGTTGTCGCTGTACTTCCTCGCGTCCCCATGGTTGACAGTTCACAGACTGTGCAGCAGTACCATGATCTTGTGTCCGGCTCCGTCACGCATCCACCAGTGCGACCGGATTCAGCGAGTCAGACGTTGCCCACTCCGTTGCCGTTTCCTCATCAGTTTCGGATGAGGAACCCTCTGATGGGGACATGGCTGAACAAGACGATCATCCCCCAGCCATGCTATCCATCCAGAAGATGCTGATGAAGGAACACGGCCCTGTCAGGCTGTGGATGAGTCTGGTTAGGACACTGTCATCCGTGGTTCAATTGGTGTCTCTTGGAAGACTACACCTCCGTCCTCTTCGGTATCATCTAGTTCTTCACTGGAAAAGGACAAGACGCTAGAAGCGGTCTCGATCCCGGTTTCCGGAAAGATAGTCTGGTCTGACTTGATGAAAGGACTTTATCAACCTTTGAAAGGGTCTTCCCCTGACTGTTCAGACTCCCAACCACGTTCTCTTCTCAGACGCATCGGACGTAGGCTGGGGTGCGTCCTTAGGCGGTAGGGAATGCTCGGGATTATGGAACTCGAGTCAAAGGACAATGCATTTCAACTGCAAGAAGCTTCTGGCAGTACGTCTGACCTGGAAAAGCTTCAGGTCTCTCCTTCAAGGCAAAGTGGTGGAGGTGAACACGGTCAACTCCGTGCTTTGATGTACATCTCCTAGCAAGGAGGGACCTACTCTCTGACATGGTACGAGTTCGCAAGTGACCTCCTCTCCTGTTCAACAGGTCTAGACTTTTCACTAGTAACGAGTTTCATCCAAGGCAACTTGAATGTCTTAGTAGATTGTCTCAGTAGGAAGGGACAATAATTCCAACACATTGGACCCTCCACAAGGATGTATGCAAGAGACTTTGGGTCACCTGGGGCCAGCCAACCATAGATCTCTTCGCAATCTCGTTGTCCAAGAGGCTCTCAATACTTTGCTCACCTATCCCGGACCCAGCAGTAGTTCTTATAGATGCCTTTCACTAGATTGGTCTCATCTAGATCTATATGCATTCCCTCCGTTCTAGATTGTCAACAAGGTACTGCAGAAGTTCGCCTCTCACGAAGGGACAAAGTTGACTCTAGTTGCTTCCCTCTGGCCCGCGAGAGAATAACTTACCGAGGTACTTCGATGGCTAGTAGACGTTCCCAGAACACTTCCCCTAAGGGTGGACCTGCTACGTCTGCCACGCGTAAAGAAGGTACTCCAAGGCCTCCACGCTCTTCGTCTGACTGCCTTCAGAATATCGAAAGACTCTCGAGAACTAGAGGTTTTTCGAAGGAGGCAACCAGAGCGATTGCTACAGCAAGAAGAACATCCACCCTTAGAGTCTACCAATCGAAGTGGGAAATCTTCCGAAACTGGTGCAAGTCAGTATCCATATCCTCGACCAGTACCTCTGTAACTCAAATAGCTGACTTCCTCTTATATCTGAGGAAAGAGCGATCTCTTTCAGCTCCCACTATCAAGGGTTACAGAAGCATGTTGGCATCAGTCTTCCGTCACAGAGGCTTAGATCTTTCCAACAATAAAGATCTACAGGACCTCCTTAAGTCTTTTGAGACCACAAAGGAGCGTCGTTTGGTTACACCTGGTTGGAATTTAGACGTGGTTCTAAGATTCCTTATGTCAGACAGGTTCGAACCACTTCAATCAGCCTCCCTGAAAGATCTCACCTTTAAGACTCTTTGCCTGATATGCTTAACCACAGCTAAAAGAGTCAGTGAGATTCATGCCTTCAGCAAGAACATCGGATTCTCATCCGAAACGGCTACATGTTCTACATCTTGGTTTTCTAGCCAAACACGAGCTGCCTTCTCGGCCTTGACCAATATCGTTCGATATTCCAAACTTATCGTATGGTTGGAAATGAACTAGAAAGAGTATTATGTCCTGTAAGAGCTCTTAAGTTCTATTTTAAAACCTTTACGAGGCCCGTCTGAAGCTTTATGGTGTTCAGTTAAGAATCCATCTTTGCCTTTGTCAGAGAATTCTTTTTCCTATTTTATCAGACTGTTAATACGAGAAGCTCATTCCCTTCTGAATGAGGAAGACCAAGCTTGGCTGAAGGTAAGGACACACGAAGTTAGAGCTGTCACAACTTCCGTGGCCTTTGAACAAAATAGATCTCTGCACAATATATTCGACGCAACCTATTGGAAAAGCAAATCAGTGTTCGCGTCTTTTATCTTAAGAATGTCCAGTCTCTTTACGAGAACTGCTACACTCTGGGACCATTCGTAGCAACGAGTGCAGTAGTGGTGGGGGCTCCACCACTACAATTCCCTAATTCCAGAACCTTTTTAATCTTTCTCTTGAAATATTTTTGGGTTGTCCGGAAGGCTAAGAAGCCTTTCGCATCCTACTTGATTTGGCGGGTGGTCAAAATCATTTCTTGAGAAGCGCCTAGATTAGAGGTTTTGATGAGGACCTTTAGTATGGGTTGCAACCCTTCATACTTCAGCTCCTAGGAGTCGCTCAGCATCCTTTGAGGATCGCGAGGCTCAGTAAGGAAGACGTACTTAAAAAGGCAGAGTATTTGTTCAAGTCGTCTTCCTTACCAGGTACTTATTTATTTTATGCTTGTTATTTTGAATAACTGCTAAAATGAAATACGGAATACTTAGCTCATAATGTCAACTTGTAATGCTGGTCTCTACCCACCCCCCTGGGTGTGAATCAGCTATATGATCATCGGGTAAGTTTGATATTGAAAAATGTTATTTTCCTTAGTAAAATAAATTTTTGAATATACTTACCCGATGATCATAAATTAAAGGACCCACCCTTCCTCCCCAATAGAGAACCAGTGGGACAGAGGAGAAAATTGGTTCTATGTTGACATCGAGTACTTGAGTACCTACTTGACAGATGGCGCTGTTGATGTACACCCCCACCTGTATAGCGATCGCTGGCGTATTCCGCCCGTAGATTTTTTCTGTCGGGCAGCAGGGATGCAGCTATATGATCATCGGGTAAGTATATTCAAAAATTTATTTTACTAAGGAAAATAACATTTTTCAGGCATCCTGACATTTTAGGTCATTGACGCCGATATCATTTATTTTATATAAAAATTAATAGAATACTGTATTCAATTGAAACCATAAAAGTTGAATGTCATTATAAAAGTTAAATAGTTTTCAGAAGACCTGCTTCTGAAATAAATCTAAAAATGCCGCTCGCATAGTAGGACACATCTTGTCCAAGAATCTTGGCAAGGATGAGCCTGCCATCCTCACCTCAAGCCTCAAACAGATATCTATTTCTTCTGTCATCCTCACCTCGAGCCTCAAACATATCTATTTCATGAGTCATTATAATTAGGGCATTCCGTCAACAAATGCCTCACTGTTAAAGGTACTAAACAGTCATCGCAATACGGTTGGTGTTGGCCCCTCAGAAGAAACTCGTTTGTCAACAGAGTGTGACCAGTACGGAGATGACAAAGAGTCGTCTCCCATTTACGGGGCATCATGTTACCCCTCCAAGGAGAGATGACATTTGTTACTTCTCTCATTTTATTGCCATCTAGACTATCCCAGTGCTGTTTCCATTTATTACAAAACAATTTCTTGATGTTAGGTAGGAAATCATTACAGGGAATGGGATACCTTCTTGGTAGCAACTCGGACACCGCATTCTTCGTCAGTAAATCTGCCTTCTCATTCCAAGACACACCTACGTGTGCTGGAACCCAAGAAAACTGGACCATTATACCTCTCCGTCCAATAATAAAAAACCATTCTAAAATCTTTAAAACTAGAGGGTTACTAGAATTAAAAACTTCTTAAGCTTGAAGAACACTCCTAGCATTAGTAAAAATTGTAAAATTACCTTCCTTTCCCAACGCTATTTTCTCAATAGCGGTTAGTATGTCATACAGTTCGGCAGGACATATGGAAGTTGTTAGAGGAAGTGCACCTCTACAATTAAAACCATTACTATGTACTCCAAATCCAACGCCAGCATTTGATTTGGAGCCATCAGTATATATAAAAGTTGATCCCCTATGTTCTCCAACATGTTCCATAAAAAGAGACCTGGATTCTAAGTCAGTCATATTCTTCTTAACTCCAATAAAGTATTTACAAAAAAAACCTCAGGTAATTTCCATGGAGGCATTGATGATACCTTAAATGGAAGCACCTTTCTTCTAATTATATTCAGACTGTTTAATAATTGTTTCACCCGAAAGCCATAAGGTTGAGGAGATTTTGGGTGCAACTCACAGTATATTGAGTGCCTTACAAGGCTTGCAGTCTGAAAGGCTAAAGAATTAGGGAGTCTTTGCAATCTAAACCAATACCGAATAACAGAAGACATTCGGCAAAGGTCTAAAGGTAACTCTCCAGCATCAACAAGGAGACTTGGGATAGGCGAGGTTCTAAACGCTCCTGTGGACAATCTAATACCAGCATGATGTAGTGAATATAATATCTTTAACTGGCTTGGGGTGGCTGAGGAGTATATTTCACATCCATAACTAATTTTGGAAAAAATCAAGGCCTTGTATAATTTCAAAATAGTATTGCGGTCTGCCCCCTTGATGTATGGGACAATACTTTTAAAAGATTCAGAGCCTCAACACATTTAGCTTTTAATGCTTTCAAGTGAGAAACCCAAGTAAGCCTACAATCAAATATAAAACCTAAAAATTTAGCTTCACTTACACACGGGATCCGTTGACCTTTAACGTATATATCCGGGTCTGGATGTACTCCCCGGATACGACAGAAATGGAAAATAGTAGTTTTACTAGTCGAGAACTTAAATCCATTCATATCGGCCCACTGAATAATTTTGTCAATTGAGTTGTATTTTTCTCTCAACCATTGCCATTCTAGTTCCAGCAAATGATATGGAGATCATCCACAAATAATGTTGAGAGAACATTCCAGGGAATGACTGAGGATATCCCATTAATTCCTAGTGCAAACAGGGTTACACTTAGCACACTTCCCTGAGGAACTCCTTCTTCCTGGCATTTACTCTGATAAAGTTTCCCCCACTCTCACTTGAAAAACTCTATGTGAAAGAAATGACTGAATAAATAGTGGTAGCTCTACTCTTAATACAATTTCAAGTATACCATATCTCCATAAGGTATCATTTGCCTTTTCAAAGTCAAAAAAGACTGTCACATGGTGCTGTTTGGAAGCAAAGGCTTCACAAATGGAGGACTCAAGTCGTATCAACACATCAGTCATTGAGTGCATTTTTCTGAATCCACATTGAATGGGTGATAAAATACCCTTCTTTTCAAGGTACCACATCAGTCTTACATTGACCTTCTTCTCCATGATTTTACATAAACAAGATGTCAATGCGAGTGGCCTATAATTTGCTGCTAAAAACTTGTCCTTACCGGGTTTTAAAAAGGTTAAAATAATGGCTAATTCCCAAACACTTAGATAACTATGATCATGCCATATTCTATTAATAATTCTTAAAATAAATTACTTTGTAATAAAAGGTACATTATTAATCATTGCATATGGAATTCCATCAGGTCCAGGGGCTGTATCGTTACACGTAGCAAGTGCAGAATATAATTCTCTTTCCGTTAAAGGAGAATTGTATGACTCTTCCTTTCTTGTTGCGAAATTTAAAACTTTCTTTTCTTCAATGATCCTATACCGGTGACCAGGAGCTGCTTCGCACTTGCATGATACATTTGAAAAATGATCAGCCAGGGCACTGCTAACATCATTTGATTCAGTTACATACTGACCGTTCACTTTCAACACTGGTGGCGGGTTTGGGGTAAATTTGCCTGCAATCTCTTACTTTACTCCATACAGATGATGGTGGTACTCTACACTTAATGGAGGAAACAAAAGACACCCAAGACTGGCGTCTAGCTTCTTTCATGGCACTGTGCTCTACACTTTTTGTATGTTATCAAATTTTCATCAGTACGGCATCGAAGCAATCTAGTCAGAGATTTTCTGGTGGCTCTGTGCATAACTGTTAATTCTGAAGACCACCACAGGACTGGTCGTCATTTGAACAATCCTGTGGTTTTGGTAATCAAATTTATTCCTGCTGTATGAAGAGTTCCATTCAGTAGGTCTACGGCATCATCAATACTTTCAAACTGTTCTGCACTCCTCTCGATTTCACTTAGCTCACGAAATTTAACCCAGTCTGACTTGTCAAGATTCCATCATGGCAATCTTTGTAAAGGCGGACCCTTGTTGGTGTTTTTAATGATTGGTGCATGATCACTAGTATGCCGATCATCTAATGTCCTCCAATCAAAATCAAGAAGGCAGTTAGAGCTTACAATTGAAAGGTCAATGCATGACAAGGTACCTGTCTGAACATGGAAGTGAGTGGGCTCTCCTGTATTAAGGAGTCCGACATCCTCATTCTCCACAATTGATGAGGTAATATTGCCCCTTGTATTTGCCAAAACATCACCCCATAAAGGATGTCTACCATTCATATCTCCCAGTAAGAGAAAAGGTTGAGGGAGTTGTTGAATGACTTCTGCTAAATCATCATATAAAATATTATCATTTGGAGGTAAATACAGAGCATATTGTATATTTTCTCCCTATATCAATTTGTACAACCACTGCCTGCAGGGGTGTACGAATAGACAAAGGTATTTGGGGAACATCTCAATGAACGTGCATGAGACTTTCGCCATGGCTCCATGCTTGTTGATTATATAGTGTTCTATAGCTAACATACTCTCGAGGACTAGGAGTGTTAGCATCAAGCATACTTTCCTGTAGACATAAAATCAGGGGGGATGTTCATGAATTAGGATCTTAAGTTCTTCATATTTGGCCCTTAAACCCTGATAATTCCATTGCAAAATGGAGGAGAAAACTATGGATTATTTCTGAAAGACACCTTGGATGAGGTCTTCCAGGAGCAGTTTTTAATCTAACATTATTACCTGTAGATTTCTTCAGAGATGGTCTTGATATATTGGGTTTTACATTTGTGTCCTTTTGATCTATTTGTTGAGGCGAATGGTGGACCTCAACTTGAATTTTTGATTTATTCATTTTATCTTCTGGTTCATTAGAAACATCAACAGACAAAACATCAAATTTAGGTCCAAAGATTACAAAATACTTTTATTTATAATTCAGGAATATAATTTTTCTTAATCTTATTTGTATTATTGCTGAAATTTCAAACTAACTTGTTGGAATTATAATGAAAAAATTTTTTTCTTTCAAGACAAAATATGAGATGAAAGATTGGATCTGTTATGAAAGTCATGAAGAATAATATAACATGTAAAATCTACAGTATACTAGTGTATTGAAATCTAAATAATACAGTAACCTAGCAACATATCAGCACCATTACCTTATTCTAAAGTGTCTGCACTGATGAATCAACCAACAAACATATACTCACAGCCTCACATTAAAATAATACATACCTCTCCTACTCAGAAAGATTCAAATATGTTATTTTCATTAGTAAAATAAATTTTTGAATATACTTACCCGATAATCATGTAGCTGTCAACTCCGTTGCCCGACAGAATTCTACGGACGGGATACGCCAGCGATCGCTATACAAGAGGGGGGTGTACTCACCAGCGCCACCTGTGGCCAGGTACTGCAGTACTTCTTGTTGACACCACCTCAATTTTTCCTCGGTCCACTGGTTCTCTATGGGGAGGAAGGGTGGGTCAATTAAATCATGATTATCGGGTAAGTATATTCAAAAATTTATTTTACTAATGAAAATAACATTTTTCAATATTAATCTTACCCGATAATCATGTAGCTGATTCACACCCAGGGAGGTGGGTGAAAACCAGTGTACATGTATATCAAGAAGCTAAGTATCCTGTATTTCATATTATCAGTTATTCAAAATAACAATGAAATTATAAGTACCTGGTAAGGAAGTCGACTTGAACCATTACTCTGCCTTTAATAAGTTCGTCTTCCTTACTGAGCGCAGCGTTCCTCTTAGGAGGCTGAACAACTCTAAGGTGCTGAAGTATAAAGGGCTGCAACCCATACTAAAGGACCTCTACACAACCTCTAACCTAGGCGCTTCTCAAGAACGAATTGACCACCCGCCAAATCAACTAGGATGCGGAAGGCTTCTTAGCCTACCGTAACAACCCAAAAACAACAATAAAAGCATTCAAGAGAAAGGTTAAAAAAGGTTATGGGATTAAGGGAATGTAGTGGCTGAGCCCTCACCTACTACTGCACTCGCTGCTACGAATGGTCCCAGGGTGTAGCAGTTCTCGTAAAGAGACTGGACATCTTTGAGATAAAATGATGCAAACACTGACTTGCTCCTCCAATAGGTTGCATCCATAATACTCTGCAGAGAACGGTTCTGTTTGAAGGCCATCGAAGTAGCTACAGCTCTCACTTCGTGGGTCCTTACCTTCAGCAAAGCAAGGTCTTCATCCTTCAAGTGAGAATGAGCTTCTCTAATCAGAAGCCTTATGTAATACGAAACTGCGTTTTTGGACATAGGCATCGAAGGTTTCTTGATGGCACACCATAAGGCTTCTGATTGTCCTCGTATAGGTTTTGACCTTTTAAGATAATACTTTAGAGCTCTGACAGGGCAAAGAACTCTCTCTAGCTCGTTACCCACCATGTTGGAGAGGCTAGGAATTTCGAACGATCTAGGCCAAGGACGTGAAGGAAGTTCATTTTTTGCCAAAAACCCGAGCTGTAAGGAACATGTTGCTGTTTCGGATGTGAATCCTATGTTCCTGCTGAAGGCGTGAACCTCACTAACTCTTTTGGCTGTTGCAAGGCAGACGAGGAAAAGAGTTTTGAGAGTAAGGTCTTTGAAAGAGGCTGACTGGAGAGGTTCAAATCTAGGAGACATCAGGAACCTTAAGACTACGTCTAGATTCCAGCCTGGAGTGGACAAGCGACGTTCTTTAGAGGTCTCGAAAGACTTAAGGATGTCCTGAAGATCCTTGTTGGAGGAAAGATCCAAGCCTCTGTGGCGGAAAACTGATGCCAACATACTTCTGTACCCTTTGATCGTAGGAGCCGAAAGAGATCTAACATTCCTAAGATGTAACAGGAAGTCAGCAACTTGGGTTACAGAGGTATTGGTAGAGGAAACTGCATTGGCTCTGCACCAGCTTCGGAAGACTTCCCACTTGGATTGATAGACTCTACGAGTGGAAATCCTCCTTGCTCTGGCAATCGCTCTGGCTGCCTCCTTCGAAAAGCCTCTAGCTCTACAGAGTCTTTCGATAGTCTGAAGGCAGTCAGACGAAGAGCGTGGAGGCTTGGGTGTACCTTCTTTACGTGAGGTTGACGTAGAAGGTCCACTCTTAGAGGGAGAGTCCTGGGAACGTCGACCAGCCATTGCAGTACCTCTGTGAACCATTCTCTTGCAGGCCAAAGGGGAGCAACCAACGTCAGCCGTGTCCCTTCGTGAGCGACGAACTTCTGAATAACTCTGTTGATGATCTTGAACGGCGGGAATGCATAAAGATCGAGATGGGACCAATCCAGCAGAAAAGCATCCACGTGAACTGCTGCCGGGCCTGGAATTGGGGAACAGTACAATGGGAGCCTCTTGGTCATGGAGGTGGCGAACAGATCTATCGTTGGCTGACCCCACAAGGTCCAAAGTCTGTTGCACACGTCCTTGTGAAGGGTCCATTCTGTGGGGATGACTTGACCCTTCCTGCTGAGGCGATCTGCCGAGACATTCATATTGCCCTGAATGAATCTCGTTACCAGCTTGAGGTTTAGACTTCTTGACCAAATGAGGAGGTCCCTTGCGATCTCGTATAGCTTCCTCGAATGAGTCCCTCCCTGCTTGGAGATGTATGCCAAGGCTGTGGTGTTGTCGGAGTTCACCTCCACCACCTTGTTTAGCAGGAGGGACTTGAAGTTCATTAAGGCCAGGTGTACTGCCAACAACTCCTTGCAATTGATGTGAAGCGTTTCCTGTTCCTTGTTCCATGTCCCCGAGCATTCCTGTCCGTCCAAGGTCGCGCCCCAGCCCGAGTCTGATGCGTCCGAATAGAGATGAAGATTGGGGGTCTGAACAGCTAACGAGAGACCCTCCTTGAGAAGGATGTTGCTCTTCCACCACCTGAGAGTAGTCTTCATCTCTTTGGTAACAGGAATAGAGACCGCTTCGAGCGTCATATTCTTGTCCCAGTGAGCTGCTAGATGGAATTGAAGGGGGCGGAGGTGGAGTCTCCCTAACTCGGCGAACAGGGCTAACGATGACAGGGTCCCTGTTAGACTCATCCACTGTCTCACCGAGCATCTGTTCCTCTTCAGCATGCTCAGAATGCACTCTAGGGCTTGGTTGATTCTTGGGGCCGACGGAAAAGCCCGAAAAGCTTGACTCCGAATCTCCATTCCCAGGTAAACGATGGTTTGGGAAGGAATAAGCTGGGACTTTTCTAAGTTGACCAAAAGACCCAGTTCCTTGGTCAAGTCCAAAGTCCAATTGAGACTCTCCAGACAGCGACGACTTGTGGGGGCTCTTAACAGCCAGTCGTCTAAATAAAGAGAGGCTCTGATGTCCGCCAAGTGGAGGAATTTCGCAATATTCCTCATCAGTCGCGTAAACACCATAGGTGCCGTGCTTAGGCCAAAACACAGGGCTTGGAATTGGTACACAACCTTTCCAAAAACGAATCTCAGAAAAGGTTGGGAGTCTGGATGAATGGGGACGTGAAAGTAAGCGTCTTTCAGATCCAACGAGACCATCCAGTCCTCCTGCCTGACCGCTGCTAGGACCGACTTCGTCGTCTCCATAGTGAACGTCTGCTTGGTGACATAAGCATTGAGCGCACTGACGTCCAGCACCGGTCTCCAACCTCCTGTCTTCTTGGCCACCAGAAAGAGACGGTTGTAGACGCCCGGGGATTGATGATCCCGGACTATCACCACTGCCTCCTTCTGTAACAGGAGCGACACCTCTTGATGTAACGCTAGCCTCTTGTCCTTTTTCTTGTAGTTGGGAGAGAGGTTGATGGGAGAAGTGGTCAGAGGGGGATTGCGGCAGAATGGTATCTTGTAACCCTCCCTTAGCCACTTGACAGACTGGGCGTCTGCACCTCTTCTTTCCCAAGCTTGCCAGAAGATCTTGAGTCTGGCTCCTACAGCTGTCTGGAGAGGAGGAGAGTCAATGTTTGCCTTTCGAAGACTTGATACCTTTCTTGGACCTGCCCCTGTGACCGTCTGGGCGGGTACCTCCTCGGCTGGGGGCTCTGCCACGAAAGGGCGGAATAAATCTAGTAGCAGGAGTATCAGCCACTGGGGTGCGGTAAGTTCTAGGAACTGAAGGAGCAACCTTAGCCTTCCGTGCTGAAGAGGCCACAAGATCATGCGTGTCCTTCTGAATGAGAGCCGCAGACAATTCCTTGATAAGATCCTCAGGAAACAGGAACTTAGAAAGAGGAGCAAAAAGTAACTGTGACCTTTGGCAAGAGGTGATACCAGTGGAAAGGAAGGAGCAAAGTTGTTCCCTTTTCTTGAGGACTCCCGATACAAACATAGAGGCAAGTTCGCCGGAACCATCGCGAATTGGTTTGTCCATACAGGACATGATCAGCATGGCCGAGTCTTTGTCAGATGGGGCAGTCTTCTTGCTCAAGGCCCCCAGGCACCAGTCGAGAAAATTAAAAATTTCAAAGGCGCGAAAGACTCCCTTCAAGAAGTGGTCCAGGTCAGAAAAGGTCCAGCAGACCTTAGAGCGTCTCATAGCCGACCTTCGTGGAGAGTCAACCAAACTTGAGAAGTCAGCCTGGGCAGAGGCAGGGACCCCCAAGCCTGGTTCCTCTCCTGTGGCATACCAGACGCCCGCCTTACACGTCAGCTTAGGAGGTGGAAACATAAAAGACGTCTTTCCCAGTTGCTGCTTGGACTGCAACCAATCCCCTAACATTCTCAAAGCTCTCTTTGAAGATCTAGCGAAGACGAGCTTAGTGTAGGCAGACTTAACAGGTTGCATGCCTAGAGAGAACTCGGATGGAGGAGAGCGAGGGGTAGCAGAAACAAAGTGATCCGGGTAAAGTTCTCTGAACAGAGCCAGGACCTTGCGAAAGTCGATGGAGGGTGGCAATGACTTGGATTCCTCCACGTCAGATGAAGGATCATCCAGGTGAGCAGCTTCATCCTCAGAAACCTCATCACCTGAGGGTTGAGAAGCGAGAGGTAAAGTTAAAGCGGTCTGCTGAATGGCTGAATCCTGAAGAGCGGGTGCATGCGCACTTGCGGATTCATCCTCAAGTCTCTGTTGAAGAGGATGAGGGTTGGTAATGACAAAGTCATGAGGCTGGGATGAAGGAGGTTCTGCGGAGGTCTGAGGAGCAAGCGTGGTGAGAGGCGACTGTAGTAAAGCATGAGGCTCATGCTGCATAGACTGCGGTTCAAGTTGACTGGGAAGAGGCTCAAGCTGAGGAGAAAGTGGCAGATGCATGCGTTGAGGTGGCTGACTCATAGCATGAGGTTCCTGCCTCAAGAGTTGCGCTTGCTTCAAGGGTTGAGGTGGCTGCGCAGAGAGAGGCTCTTGTCTCACGAGTTGAGGTTCTTGAGGTGCTTGCCTCGAGAGTTGAGGTTCTCGCCTCGAGGAAAGTGGAGGTGGCTGCTGCGAGAGTTGAGGTGGCTGCCTCAAGGATGGTAGAGGTTGTCGTACCTCAAGAGGTTGCTGCCTCGAGGATGGTTGTAATGCCAGATACTCCTGCCTCAAGGGTAGAGGAGGTTGTAAGGCATAAGGCTCCTGCCCCCATTGTTGAGGAGGTTGCTGCGTGGTAAGAGGCTCCTGCCTCAAGGAAAGTGGAGGTTGCTGCACAGCGCTGGTATCTGGCAACTCCCAACGCGGCAGCTCACGCATGGAGGTAGCTTGAGGAACCTCAACCTCATACGTCTGGCAGATTGGACTGCGCAGAGGAGGAGGAGCGCTCGCAGGAGGAGGTGTATTAACCTTCTCTGCCTGAAACTCCCGCATCAACACCGCAAGCTGCAACTGCATAGTCTGCAGCATATGCAGACGAGGATATTAAGGGCTCAATCGTCTGAGAGTGGAAGTGACGATCTCTATAAGATACGCCCGCAACCACTGAGGATACTACTGTGCGCCGATCAAGGCCTGCCGAACCCTTTTGCCCTTCGACATTGCTTCTCCCCTGGGCTTGGGAGCTTGCAAGAGGTCCCGGACTGGGAGGACGACTGGCACGCACAGAAGTATCCTCACGCGTAACACTGACACTGACACTAGCACTAGGCACAGCACTGGCACTACCACTTCCCACTGCACTTTTCACTTCAAGTTCCTTGACGTCTGTCAAAAGGAACTTGTGGTCACTCACTACCGACTCCACCTTATCACCTAAAGCCTGAATGGCACGTAAAACATCTGACATATCAGGCTGAGCACTAATAGTAGGTTCGGGGGTAGCCACTACAGGGGGAGGAAAAGGTTGAGGATCATGGGGGGAGGAATAAAGTAAAGAGCGAGCCGAACTCCTCCTAACTCTCTCTCTCTCTAACTTAGTGGTATACTTGAGGAATCGAATAAAATCAAGTTCCGAAAGTCCGGCACATTCCTCACATCGATCTTCCAACTGACAGGATTTTCCCCTACAGTCGGAACAAACGGTGTGAGGATCAACCGAGGCCTTCGGAAGCCGCCTAATACAAGTCCTACATCGTCTTTGGGGAGGAGCTTGAGAATGGTCGGACATCTTGAATCAGAGAACAGTCAAGGGGGATTCCAAATTAAAGCTAAAGATCGTTATACCATAAATCAAAATTAAACCAAAAGCTATCTAAGCTAAGGGAAAAGCTTCCTGTATAGCGAAAGCTGAAATCTCAGAGCAATACTTCACCAAAACCGTGAACAAAGACTCCAAAATTATAAGCGTATCCATGTAGGTCTTGCCGGAAGCACGACAGAGGAAAAATTGAGGTGGTGTCAACAAGAAGTACTGCAGTACCTGGCCACAGGTGGCGCTGGTGAGTACACCCCCCTCTTGTATAGCGATCGCTGGCGTATCCCGTCCGTAGAATTCTGTCGGGCAACGGAGTTGACAGCTACATGATTATCGGGTAAGATTAATATTGAAAAATATAATATTCCTTTTCTTTGTGCATCACATCTAAATTAATTCGAGCAGCCAACCATGTTCAATCTGAAATCAAATTAAAGTTACTCTTATAATAATTCAGAAGAGAATAGAGTGCAATATACTTATGTTAAAATACTGACCAAAATATGCAAGTTAAGCCAATTCCTAATAAAGTACAAGGTAAAGTTATAGTCCTCAGTTTCTTAAGTGACGCGGCCTTCCTTTACCGATGTTGATATCAGAAACTGTAAATGTGATTTGTATTTTTCCTAAAGATACAAACCCGAGTCGTTTAATAGAAGTATGCTTTCAGCTTGGCTGGAACTTTGGCTATCAAAATTCATGAGGTGTTGGTAGTTCCTGCCATGGGGCGAGGAAGTGCCCCCCCCCCAAAAAAAAAGTACCCTTGGAACCCACCTAGACCTAGGGCTTGCTGGAGGAAGGTTGAGGTGGGAAGGGTTTGTATGGTCAGGAAAATGGGGTTTGATGAAGGAAAAATGACAAATTTGTAGATAATTTGTATTTTTCCTAACTATACAAACCTTAGCTATTTAATAAGGGTATTACTTTCGGCGTAGCTGAAATGACGAGCTATTAGAATTTTAACAAGGGTTTACTACCCCACCGCTAGTTAGCGAGGGGGTAGGGAGGGGTAGCTTGCTACCCCTCCCCCCCCCTCACACACCTGTGATTAGCTCACTTTGCTTAGAGGTAGGACTTCCCGGGGAACAGGGCTGGCGGCCAAGTTTGATTAAATAGCTAAGGTTTGTATAGTTAGGAAAAATACAAATTATCTACAAATTTGTCATTTGTTCCGTAACTGAAATACAAACCCCGCTATTTAATATGGGTGACTCAACCCTTAGGTAGGGTGGTAAGTCCCAGCCATTACTGGCTTTTGGCTTTTTGCCCGGGGACTCAGTATCTGAATGTGTTAGTACTCAAAGATAAGGAGTCCCTGCACCTCGCAAGTGCCTTGCTCTGCAAGGACCGCGGCCTACGTAAGCTTGTGTGTGAAGGAATGAAGTGTGACTCGTCCTAGGAAGTTGACCTGAAGTCCTTTAGATGAAATTCTAGGATAGGACGTTCCAAATACCACTTCGTAAGGGTATGGGGACGTGACAGTATTATCTTAATACTAGGAACACAAGGAAACATGGTTTACCTGCAGTGGTTTGAGGTCAGCTGTGCAGAGAACCCTGGATGCTGCTTTCCCCAAGAGAGGGGAGAATGAAGAAAAGAATAAGGGCCAGGTATACTTTTTCATTCATGCAGACTAAGACCGGGTAACAATGCCCTTAACCCTCTGCTACTTGTCCATTAAGGAGCCTGAGGTTTAAACCAGCTGTTGTGCAGCCACCACAGGGCCGATAGAAAACGAATCGAGCCTCCTTTGGATCACGTCTTGCAGGTAGTGGTCTGTGAAGGTCATCTGACGCTTCCAAACCCCTGAATGTAAAATGACAAATTCGGAGATAATTTGTATTTTTCCTAACCATACAAACCTTAGCTATTTACATTGGGTTTACTTTTGGCGTAGCTGAAATTGACGAGCCAGTAGATTTTTAACGAGGGTTAACTACCCCCGCGCTAGTTAGCAAGGGGGTAGGGGAAGGGGTAGCTTGCTACCCCCCCCACACACACCGGTGAGTTGTCTCACTTCACTTAGAGGTAGGACTTGTCTTGGGGGACAGGGCTGGCGGGCAAATATGTGTAAATAGCTAAGGTTTGTATGGTTAGGAAAAATACAAATTATCTCTGAATTTGTCATTTGTTCCGTAACCGAAATACAAACCACGCTATTTACATTGGGTGACTTACCGCTTAGGAAGGGTGGAAAGTCCCCAGCCTTACTGTCTTTGGCTTTACCCGGGGACTCAGACTCCGAGTGAGTAGCACTCGAGAAAAGGAGTCCCTGCGCCTCACAAGTTCTTTGCTCCACAAGGAACGTGTGGCCTACGTAAGCTGTGTGTGGAGGAATAGAGAGTGACTCGTCCCAGGAAGTTGACCTGGAGTCCTTTAGATAGGAATCTAGGCTAGGACGTTCCCAATACCACCTCGTCAGGGTATGGGGGACGCGACAGTATTAATTTAATACTAGGAACACAAAGGAGCATGGTTTACCTGCAGAGGTTGAGGTCAGCTATGCGGAGACCAGGATGCTGCTTTCCCCAAGAGAGGGGAGGATGAAGAAAGAAGTAAGGGCCAGACATACTCTTTCATTCAAGCAGACTAAAACCGGGTAACAACGCCCTCAACCTTCTGCTACTTGTCCATTAAGGACCCTGAGGTTAGACCAGCTGTTGTGCAGCCACCACAGGGCCGATAGAAAAGGTATCGAGGCTCCTGTGGGTCACGTCCTGCAGGTAGTGGGCTGTGAAGGTCGTTTGACGCTTCCAGACCCCAGCTTGTAACACCTGCGTCACAGAGAAGTTTCTCTTGAAGGCCAGGGACGTAGCGATGCCCATGACGTCGTGTGCCCTAGGGCGACGTGACGGAGGAGGGTCAGAATTCAAGGCGTGGTGGATAACCCTTCGAATCCAAGCCGAGATGGTGTTCTTGGTGACCCTCCTCTTTGACCTGCCTGTGCTAACAAACTACGCTTGCACGCGGGGACGAACTGCAGCTGTTCTCTTCAAGTAACGCCTCAGACTCCTCACTGGGCATAATAGCAGATGGTCTGGGTCACTTGTTACAGAACGGAGACTCGTGACCCTGAAGGAGTCGAAGCGAGGATCCGGCACTCCAGGATTCTGAGTCTTGGCAACAAACTCAGGGACGAACCTGAACGTTACCTCCCCGCATCCACTTGAATGGGCGATGTCGTACGAGAGACCATGAAGTTCACTAACTCGCTTGGCCAAAGCCAAAGCGAGTAGGAAAGCCGTCTTCCAAGACAGGTGGCGATCGGAGGCCTGGCGTAATGGCTCGAAGGGAGGTCTCTTAAGAGACCTGAGGACTCGAACCACGTTCCAAGGAGGAGGTCTCACTTCCGACTGGGGGCAGGTAAGCTCATAGCTACGTATGAGTAAAGAGAGTTCTAGCGATGAAGAAATATCCACGCACTTCAGCCTGAAGGCCAAGCTTAAGGCTGAGCGATAGCCTTTCACTGCCGAGACAGAAAGGCGCATTTCCTCTCGCAAATAAACGAGAAACTCCGCTATTGCTGGAATAGTGGCATCGAGTGGAGAGATACCCCTTCCACGACACCAACCACAGAAGACTCTCCACTTTGCCTGGTAGACAGATGCGGATGACTTTCGCAGGTGTCCAGACATCCTGACCGCAACTTGTTGCGAAAATCCTCTCTCAGCGAGGAGATGCTGGATAGTCTCCAGGCGTGAAGTCGTAGCGAAGCTACGGCTTTGTGGAAGATGTTGGCGTGTGGTTGTTTGAGTAGCTCGCGTCATGGAGGAAGTTCTCTCGGGAGCTCCGTCAGGAGCTGCAGAAGGTCCGGGAACCATTCTGCGTGATGCCATAGCGGAGCTACCAGAGTCATCGAACAGTTAACCGATAGTCTGGTCCTGTTGAGCACCCTTCTCATCAGACAGAACAGTGGGAAGGCGTACACGTCGATGTTGTCCCACCGTTGCTGGAAAGCATCTTGCCAGAGAGCCTTGAGGTCCGGGACTGGGGAGCAGTATAGAGGCAGCTTGAAATTCAACGCTGTCGCGAACAGGTCCACGGTCGGGGAACCCCACAAAGTCAGGACTTTGTTGGCTATCTGAAGATCCAAAGACCACTCGGTACTCACTATCTGCCGAGAACGACACCTGCCAGGCAGAGAGCTTCTCGAGGGGAACTCCCTTAGCCAGCTCTTCCACGGAGTGATGGAGAGGAAGAGCGAGACTAGACTCACCCAAGATCTCAAAATACCTCCTCTGCTGGAGACGAGGAGGTGGGATGAGTTTGTTCCCGGCAGGGGAACGACTGGAGGAAGCAAGAGTCACTAGTTGGGCATTGGCCCTGGCTCTGGCACTCTTCAACCCCCGAGACCAGGGCAGAGCCGCACTGGTCTTAGGGGGCTTCTGAACATCGAACACCTGGTCCAGGACCGTGTCCTTGCCTTCTCGGGGGGCAATCACGGGGTCCATGAATCCGTTGAGTTGCCTCATCAGGCTCAGGACCTGCCAGAAGGTATGCTCAGACTCCTGCTGGTCTCCTCCTTGCGGACTGGCAACTAAGTCTCCCGTCCCCGGAATCTCTTCCTGGGGCGAAGCGTGGACGTTCTCCCGGGGAGCAGCGGGTTCCTGGCGAATCCTTGAAGACGACTTCGGGATTGTCTTGGAGTCCTTGGGTTCCCTCCTGGGAGGGATACAGGATCCCAACAAAGAGGTTCGGAGAGCACCTTCCGCGCGAGACGATTCTCCTCCATGAGGAGAAGACTCCCCCCTTGGTGCCGAAGGGGAGACTATCACCTCACTGGACTCACCCGAGGACAGAAAAGCCTCGTCCACAGGAGAAGGAGAAAACGCCTGCGAAGGGGATGGGGCCTTCCTGACAGACCTCTTAGGAACCAACTTCTCCCTGGGGGAAGTCACCACGAAGTCCACTCCTCTCCTTCTCTTCAGCGGGGGCGAGGCAGCCGTTGGCTTGTGTCCTTGATCGGCGAGTGCTGACTTCATAACCTTCACTAACGCCCGCATCAGAGGACCAAACCAAGTCTGCCGCTCCACGGACACAGAGTCCGAAATCCCCGCTGGAGGGAAGGGGATCGGGCGATCCTTCGGAGTGGACACCACTGGACCTGCCTGAAAAGGAAAAGGGGAAGAAAGTTGCACTGACCTCTCTGAAGTGTCTTCCCTATCCTGCACAAGAGTCCTGCGCTTTGGTGGAGGCGATCCTGAGTGCGGTCTGGCGACACGCGTTCCTGCTGCTGTCGCGGGCTGCGAAATCCGACGCGAACAGTGGTCGCGCGCAGGCGAGTGGGCGCGAGGGCGTACAGGCGAACGAGCGCGTGGGCGAGCTGGTGAACGAACGCGTTGGCGAGGAGCACGTTGATGCGCGGGCGAACGAGAACACTCCGATGACCACTGACGACATTGTTCAGGAGACCTGTAGCGCGTGGGAGAGCGATTGCGAGCAGGCGATCGGCGGTGCGCTGGTGAACGCTGGCGCGTAGGCGAGCGATGGCGCATGGTGGCGCGTAGGCGAGCGATGGCGCATGGTGGCGCGTTGGCGAGCGATAGGGCGTAGAACGTGTAGGCGAACGACCGCGCGAGGGCGAGCTAACAGAAGGCGAGCTAACAGAAGGCGAACCATGTCCCTCCAGATCCACTGGGCGACGGAGCGTTGGAAAACTCTTGCGCGCAGGCGATAGGTCACGCGGGCGGTCTGGAGATCGCCAATGTTCAGGTGATCGCTGATGCGCTGGGGACCGTTGACGTGCAGGAGATCGCTGACGAGCAGGCGAATGTTGATGCGTCTGTGATCGCTGGCGAGCAAGAGGGCGACGCGTGGAATCCTGCAAGGGAACTGCCGGCGCTGGGTGCAGAGGCGAACGCTCATGAACGGGCACAGGAACAGGAGGCGCGTGGGCATACAGGCATTTTGGAAGTACGCGCTGGAAAACGCGAGCGATGTTGCGCAGGAACAGGCTGACGAACAGGATCGCGAGGGCGAGAAGAGTCTTTGGCCAAATTAGAGCGCTCAGGAGACTGATGGCGCACAGGGCGCACAACAGGAACCGCAGGATATTCGGAGTCCACAGGAGAGCGCTGGCGAGCAGAGGGGCAATGGTCATCAGAAGCGTGCTGACGAACAGGAGAGCGCTGACGGTCAGAAGAGCGCTGACGAGCAGGAGAGCGCCTGTGCGCTAACAATGCAGAAGGGCGAGCAGGGGAACGCTGGCGCGCTGGGCGCTCAACAGGAACAACAGGCTGAAGGATGTCCTCAGGAGAGCGCTGGAGAGAAGAGGGGCGATCATCAGGAGAGCGCTGGCGAACAGGAGATCGCTGACGAACAGGAGAGCGCTGACGAGCAGGAGAGCGCCTGTGCGCTAACACTGCAGAAGGGCGCGCAGGGGAACCCTGACGCGCAAGGGAAGAATCCCTTTGCCCCGAAGAGACCGTTGCCCGTCGGGTGACGAGGTCAGGCTGTTGGACATCTGCACCAGAAGCTGAAGGTCTGGAAGGCGTAGGAGACCGATCCCCAGAGAGGTCTAAGGAAGCTGGAGCTGCAGGCTGCTTACGGCGAGGAGAGTCCCCCTCGGAGGAAGGAGGCGAAGATTCAAAAAGGCGCCTCTTAGCACCCTTATAGGGAGACGGGAGGCCCTTGCGGCGCAGCGGACGGTGAGCCTTACGGCGAAGGCGGCCACGAGGAAGATCGTCAGGACCATCAGTCCTCCGAAGGGGAGTCTCAGTCAAAGCACTCCCCTTAGAGGGAGGCTTGGCAGCAGAAGAGCCCGCGGGACTCCCTTCCCCCTTCGAAGGATGTACGGAAGGGGGAGGAGAGCCGTCAGCACCATCATCCACAACAGTATCTGCAGAGGATTGACCCGACCCGTCGGAAGCCTCTGTCACCACGACGTCGACGATAGACAGAGGATGTACCTCTGCTATCACCGGCGACTGCTTAACAGCGGCCCCCAACTGGACAAGGTCAATCAGGGCTACCCTGGAGGGCAGGCCCTTAAGCCCCAGGGAAGCCCAAATCTGAAAAAGATCATCATTAGACAAAGAATCATTAGCAACAACCTCCCCCGGAGGAGGAGGAGGAACCGCCCCGCTATGGGAGGCGACGCCCTCTTCCCCAATCCAAGGTCGGGAAACAGAACTAAGGCCTGCGCTCCCACTCGGCAGACTCTCCTTAGGAGCCGAACAAGGGGGAGCTTCGGAGGAGGTTTGGGCGGCGAAAGAAGAGTCCCAAGAGCCTTCCTCCTTCAAGGCAACCCCGGAAGGAGAACGGTCTCTCTTGGACTTCTTCTTACGCCGGCAGCCAAACCTCTCCCACTGGGAGGCAGACCACTCCCTGCACTCACTACACGTATTCTCTTTATCACATTGTCGGCCTCGACACTGCGGGCAAAGGGTGTGAGGATCAGTGTCCACTGCCGACATAAAAGTACCACAAGGGCGGCCGGCAATTCCAGTGCACTTGCGAATAGTGAACAATAAGGGTGAGGCCAACTTCAAAACACACACACACAAACTGAAAGAAAAAGCAAAAAGAGATTAAGGCTGTCAACGAGGACGATGGACAGACACGTCTGTTCATCGCCGGAGCCAAAAGTGAAGTGAAGAAAATCACCGGTGTGTGTGTGGGGGGGGGAAGGGGTAGCAAGCTATCCCTTCCCCTATCCCCGCTAACAAGCGCGGGGGTAGTTAACCCTCGTTAAAAACTATTAGCTCGTCATTTCAGCTACGCCGAAAGGTAAACCCAATGTAAATAGCGTGGATTGTATTTCAGTTACGGAACAAACAGTATTTATATCGGTGTTTCCCACAGGTTAAACTTCGTTACACTCCCACCCAGGCTTTTGTTGTAATTTATATTTTTCTCGGGAAAAAATTGAAAAACGAAAAACTTCTCAATACATTATCCATGCAAATGCATAAGAGAAAAAAATTATTAATTTATGGTTAGTGAAACTTTCTAAATTGTGTATATCTTCATACTAGCACAAATCATAGATCCTATTAGTTAGTATGTTTACTCATATTTTTTTCAACAATTCCTCATTGCGATTTGTGACAATTTTCGCCTAAATGCGCAGTAGCACCACCCAATTACCTTGGTGCTCTAATGGAAACACTAACTTCTCTTATTATTTGATTTTTGCAAGCTTTTCATCCAATAATGCAGTTATCTTGGACCGATTTTGCGCTTGCGATTAAAAAATAATAATTTTCTCTCCTCTTTTGCCCAATCTTTACTTTGAATTGGTGAATCAGAATCTACAGACATTATAATGACCCCATTTGATTGGTTCTGGTTGGAATTTGTTAGTCCATGCAAATTAGTGGTTGCCTGCACATTTTCCCATCATAAAGCTTGGCTTGGCTTTGCTGCTTCAATTTAGTCATGGCTAAGTTTTGTAACAGTTACGAGTTTACCCAATATTTTTAACAAATGATGAAGAAACTTTAAAGTTTTATGTAATCACAGTGTACTTTGTCCAGAAATAATTTGTCCTAAGTGTTTTAAGCCTTGTACACTAGAATCTGACATCATTACTGGCAGTGTCACGGTAAAGTAAGAAAACCGAAAAGTAAGACGATTTTCCAATCTACAGTACTTTCTCTGCAAGTGATTGGATAGGTGCCATTCTGAACCGTGGAAGTTACAGTAATCCTTTTTGGTAACTTATGGTTAAAGAAAAAGTTTGACACAATTACTGTAGATGTCATCCAGAACCTAATTTCGGATCATAAAGCCACTGTTAATTGGAGGAGTTTTTGCTTCAAGGTAAACTGAACAGTTTGTGGTAAACAAGCCACCAATCAAAGGGTCAGATAATTTTGTAGAAATCGATGAGTCTAAGTTTGGCAAGTATAAATACGGATGTGGTAGAGAAATTCGTGGTATGTGGGTTTTTGGAGCAATAGATTGTCTCTCTAAGAGATTTTTTGCAGGGCCACTTATTGAAAATCAGATGCTGCTACTTAAATCCCACTTATTCAAAAGTTTATTACAACAGGTACAGTAGCATTACAGTAATTGACGAGTGGGCTGCATACCAAAGAATTACGGGTACAGGCACTTGACGATAGATCAGAGCAAAATCCTGAAATCTATACACAGAACATCAAGCGATTATGGAGGGATATAACATCCTATTTTATTACGTTTGGTACATGTATTCGGAAAGTATTATAAGCAGTATATCTGCCGCTATATTTTCATATACAGAGAGTTGCTGCACCAGTTCTTCCTTGCTACTGCCAAATTATATCAACCCTTTGGATATACACCCTAAGTAAGATCCAGTGGCAATAACACCCAACCAGGACCCAGTCACCATACCCAACAACCAGGACCCAGTGGGGCATCTCAAACTGTCCACTGTTTTTTACTCCCAATTTGGATTACTCTGAACATCAAGGTAAGTGAATACAGACGAATTCTCAACATAAACTAAGGATACGACTATCTAAGGGGGGTCAAAAGGGGGCTTCCCTCCGGTAGGCGAGGATATGGCTTCTAGGTTAGGTGCAGAGGGTTAGGTTTGCTGGTGCTCTAGTTCGTTTCCCTTTTAAAATAGGACCATGTTAAAAATAGAGAAGTGTGCTTTCAATAGAAAACGGACCTCGGAAGAAAACACCACACACACACTCTCTCTCGTAACAGCTCATTTTTTCTTTGCCTACACATACACTGAATAGTCTGGCCTATTCTTTCCACATTCTCCTCTGTCCTCTTACACCTGACATCACCGAGATTACCAAAAAATCTTCTTCTGTCAACAGGTTAACTACTGCGCTGTAATTTTTCAGAGGCTACAGGTACTTTCTTCTTGGTAATTATGTAAAAGACTCTTTAGCTATGGTAAGCAGCTCTTCTAGAGGGGCACTCCAAAATCAAACCACTGTTCTCTAGTCTTGGATAGTGCCATGGCCTCTGTACCGTGGTCTTCTAATGTCTTGGGTTAGAGTTCTCTTGCATGAGGGTACACTTGGGCACAATATTCTAACTTATTTCTCTTCTTTTTTCTTAAAGTTTTTATTGTTTATATATGAAAGGTCCAATTTAATGTTATTAAAATATTCAATTTTATTCATTTATTACTTCTCTTGTAATTTATTTATTTCCTTGTTTCCATTCCCCACTGGGCTATTTTTCCCTGTTGGTGCCCTCAGACTTATAGCATCCTGCTTTTCCAACTACGGTTATAGCTTAGCTTGTAGTAGTAATAATAATAATAATAATAATAATAATAATAATAATGGTGCTCGATAGATAAATGCATTAGTCAGTCAATAAGTGATGTTTCACCTTACTCTTACATGAAAAACAATCTTTTTTTAGTTTTCTATTGTTTTGTTGGTTTCTTTGTTATTAGCTTCTATATTTCTTTATTATTAATTTTTCCCTACCCAAAACTCCAATTCCTACCTGGGGTTCCCCATTACTGTTGAGTGGTGGTAAACAGGAATCAACACTTTTACGGATGATAATAACATGAAAACACAATACAGTAAAACAATAAGAAAACTAATGATATAATTTATTTTTCATGCAAAAATGGCTGAGAGGGATTCTACTGAAATTTTATTGTTTCCTCGCCTGAAAACCGGGGTTTCCCACTAGATTCCGCAATTGCCTAACTGTTTATATATAAGGGGATGTGGAAGGAAAGCATATAAATGGGTGATTTGCCCAAATATTAATGGTCACAAATGGATAAAGCACATGACAAGTAGGAAGAATTATAGGCTCCATGTACTAGGCTTGAAATTAAAGTATGAAGTATTTACCCAATAATGTACCAACAAGAGTATATGTGATGCACATGTTTGAACTCTCAGCCAAAAACCCAGAAAAATCTAAAAAATAATTCATTAACAACATACCCTGGTAATAGGAAAGGGACACTGGAGTATACTGTACTTTAACTATAAACCTCATTCAGACTAAGCTTATCTTGGAAAAATTTTACCATTGTACCGGCATTAGTGAGCAGAGCCCCTGTCCGGAGACAAGCTCCGGGCAATCTGGAACAAACAAACGAACGAACTAATGAATTGGCCTTCCAGTAGCTTGACTCATGATTCCCTCCCTAACCTTACCTAGGACAGTTTGTCCTTAATTCATAATACAGTAAATCATAGAACCTATGAAGGGTTTAGGGGATACACTGTACAGGTATATAGATATATCTACAAAATAAAAATTGAGGATATGGTTTTTAAGGTACAAATTATACCAAAATATGGTGCATACCCTTATGAGAAAACATTTTCTCTAGGTCATGATACCTGTGTACATTCTAACGTCCACACAAGAAAAATTATACAGCTTAGTAGGCCTACTTACTTATTCACAGGATTTTCTCAATTTTTTTCATGTAGATTTACGGGCAATTCACTCCTATTGCACTCTGGCTAAGTTGCCGGTGTGACCGGGGGATCGTTCAGACCGTCACACCTGTTACCTGTGACATCGTAGATCTACAGTCTACTTGTTTAAGGTTCTCTAAAGACTAGGCGGTGCACCGACTAGGCTACCTTGGAGTCCGCCTGATTTACGATAACTTCTCCCTCCCCTCCTAAAAAGATGCAAATTAAAGCCCCTGTTTCCCACTGTAATGCCGTTATAAATAATTCACGGCATAATATTTATATAAAAAAAAAATCCATACATGAACATACAATTCAATTTAAACACAACGACCAACCATGTTTACCTCGTTCAAAAATTTAAGAGGAACAGCACAATTTCAATCTAAGCTTAGTTTACGGGGAAGGATGTCAATATAAATATCTACAAGGGTCCTACCTCCTCCACAATATAGATTGAGCAACATATCCTTTATGCTGTGATGTTAAATCAGACGGCTGGTGATGGCCTGGTGACGGCCATTAATGATTAATGTTCACCTGGTCGACCGTCGATTGGTCCTGCAGACAGTCTGACTGTCTGACATATTGTTAAGTTTTACAGTAACTTATGAAATTAACTGAAGCAGCTACACTAATTTATATAGGGCAATGCTAAAATCTCTATTTGTATATAAACAGCACTAGCTTTTATTGCTATTTAAATAATAAAATCATGCTGCAAAATAACTGAACTGTAACATTTTCACTCATAGAAAATGGGTTTCGAACTTTCGGTAAAGAAAATGTATCTGATCTGTGCAAGGCCTTTTAAAATGTGATACAGGATATTGGTATTTAGGCCTATTCGAATTTTGGAAAGGGCAACGAGCAAATATTCAGTAAAATAAGCGACAAGTAAAAAGTCAAAATATAAGTAGATAATTTCAATGTGTTCCCCCGATGCTGATTCAAAATTTTTGTGCTTTTCGTCTTAATTAAGATTGAGCTTCCATCATTATTTTACGCTACTCCTTCATTTTCCCTTTTTAATTCCTAAGAATATTTGACCAAAACTTCAAAAACTTCATCCAATGAAGTTCATGAGTCATTTTCATTTTGGCTAAATTTTATTAATACCTAAATGTTAAGTATTAGTTTTTAGTAAACTCTGTATATAAGCGCAATCTACAATAAGTATAACAGTTGTTTTAGAAATTAAATATATATATATATATATATATATATATATATATATATATATATATATATATATATATATATATATATATATATATACATATATATATATATATATATATATATATATATATATATATATATATATATATATATATATATATATTCATCAAACGATTGTATAAAGAATAAGATACTAAAAATAAGCACATCAATACAACGTAATTAGATCAAAGCACCAAAAAGAGAATAAGAGTTTCGGATCAGTAATCCAATATGGGCATCTTTCAGTAACCCACGTTTTCTGATAATGGCTACAACGTTGCCAGTGGGTTTTGGTACTTTACGAGAAATATCTGTCCTTTTATTTGGCTATGTCATCCTCTGCACTGATTGGTTGTTGTCTATGTTTACTACTTGCTCACGTCATAAAATAACTTTTATGAATGAATACAACTGGGTAGTGTAAAATATCTATATTACATTTCAGGGAAATTGAATTTTTAATTCTTGATAAATAACGTGAGTAAAAACTGAAGTTATAATCTTTAAAAATAAAAATAGATAATGTGTCTAGTACAATGAATAATAAAAAATAATATAAAAATGTTCAAGGAATATCTAACATGGTTTTGGCTATGATGTAAAATGTCGCTTGCAGCCCTGTTTGCCTTAACGATGATTGGTGGGTTTGGTATATGCGTAACAAGGAATGATCAAGGGAAACCAGAAAGTCACTTGAATTTCCATGAACCCTTTACCTGGTTAGCAGTGTGCGTTGGCAACAGATGGCGCTGATCTGTTTTGACGTTTTTTACATGTGGACTCCAGGGAAAAAAAAAAAAAGACCGCTTGACACGATTTACATTTTTCACTGCTTCCGAATAATGATAAATACATATATGATTTAAAACAATACCTACAGTAGCGTAACACTAACTACCAAGGGCTTAAATTCAATACTAATATTTTAGTATATTCGTAGTTTTACCAATGAATGTTAGTTGGACATGTTGTCAATAGATGACGCTAATCTCAATGCTTATGGGCACAGGGTTTTCGTTGAAATTTCCGATCTTCATATCACTATCTTTGATATTGTAACTACTAAAGGCCTGCTGCTTATGAGGAATCATTGTCATTATACACCAAGACTAATATACATATTCCTTCCAAACCTAAGGGGTTGTTCTACAACTGATTTATATATTATCAAAATACTTTGCTAAATGATGAAAAGTATTTTGTATTGTAAATGTTTAGCCCACGCCCAGACAACATTGTAACCAGAAGTCAGTCAACCACATTTGATTAATTTTCTGCTTTTTCTCCTTTCGTTTAAAAGTAATATTGATTAATTGTAAGGTTTAATTCTACATTATTACAATTTATGCAATATATATATATATATATATATATATATATATATATATATGTGTGTGTGTGTGTGTGTGTGTGTGTGTGTGTGTGTGTGTGTGTGTGTGTGTGTGTGTGTGTGTGTGTGTGTGTGTGTTTTACCAAACTCCAGTTCTATTTATCAATAAAAAACAAAGACGTCCTGAAACAAGGAATCTAGCCTACCCAGTTTTACGTGGAATTCTTTATTCTTCTTGTAACGCATTGTACTTGGTTAACTACTTCATGGTTATGTAAGATAACTTTAATCTGAGATAAAATTATAGACAAAGACAACGTCCCACTTTTGAATACTGTAAGTAGACTTCTACAAGGCACTAATGGCAACCTTTCATGACGTCAGTAACATATGCAGAACTGCCAATCACTTGTACATAATGAAATCAATAAAAAAAATATTCCCACCTGGAGTATGTCATTCGGCTTAAAGTATCGTTTGAAAGTCCTACTCAAAATGGCCTTGAATAGATATAAAAATTTCATGATTTTAAAGCTCTAACCAGGGGTTTAGCGAGTACTTACTTAGCGGGAAATTTGTCCTCTCGTTGGCTATAGCTTCCAAGAAGTAGTGACCCTGCATAGCGGGAAAAGCTTTAGTCGAAGAAGATTGGCTACACTATTCTCTGCAGTGATTGGTTGTTGTCCATGTCTACCTTTTGATTACGTCATGAAAGTCGTTTTATGAATGAATAACACTAGATAGAAACTGAGTACCTATATTATATTTTAAGAAAATTACAAATTTTAATTATAAAAACGAATACACAAGGAAGCTAAAACGATAATATACTAATCACAAAATAAATAATTGGCCTAGCTACAGAGAATTGTTCAAATCGTCCTGAAAATAGTCCAATGAATTTGGCTACGACGTTCCCGTCGTTTGCAATACTGTTCACCTCAACAGTGATTGGTGTTACTCGTTTACCATAGTCGAAACTCCAAATTTAATGTTATGCTTTATTGCTTTTAGAAAATAGTCGAAGGGTTCAAGTAGAATTAGAATATGGAGATAAACTTCAAAAATTGTGAATTACAATCTTGATTTTGTAGTGAGATCTAAGTCAGCTAAACCTTGAAAGATTTTACATTAATTTACATTCTATCAAATTTCTTCTATTCTATTTTTCTCTTTAACAGTAAAATTGATTATTACGATTTTTTTTTTAATTTCACTATACTGTATATTCAATATAATACGTGCTATGGTAAGCAGCTCTTCTAGAAGGACACTTCAAAATCAAACCATTGTTCTCTAGTCTTGTGTAGTGCCATAGAGTTCTATTGCTTGAGGGTATACTCGGGCATACTATTCTATCTTGTTTCTCTTCGTCTTGTTTTGTAAAGATTTTATAGTTTATATAGGAAATATTTATTTCAATGTTGTTACTGTCCTTATAATATTTTTTTTTGCCATGTTTCCTTTCCTCACTTCCCTGTCGGAGCACTAGGCCCTATAGCATCCTGCTTTTCCAACTAGGGTTGTAGTTCAGTAAGTAATAATAATAATAATAATAATAATAATAATAATAATGTTTATGGGTGTTTTACCACTCCCCAATTGTACTTACTGTATTAATAAAAGCAAAGACGTCTTGAAATACCAACCATATTCAGTTTTACATGGAATGATTTATTCATATCATCCAGCCTTGCTATGGCAGAAATTTCTATATAGACATCATTGACGAGGGCAGCAATCCAGTGTCAAATTCGTCTTAGGGTTGGAATATAACACAAGATGACAATCATTTCATGTCGTCTGTAACCAGAGTATCAAAAGGAACCACCAATATCAACTGAACATGATGACGTAGCCGATGGAAAGACAATAAGATGTTCTTACGAATGGGGCTCTATGGTTAAAGGAATATAGTTTGAACCACGAAACGCTTTTAGCATTAGTTATATACTTTATGGACTATTACTTTATTGCATTTTTTTCTTTATGTTTTGAGTAAGGTAAATTGTGGTCGACTAGCTTATCTATAATTTACAAAATACAATTTCATACCCAATAATGCATTACATTTTATATGTAACAATATTATAACATAGGAAGATATGAATTTTATAATCTCAAATTTTCTTTGGGGGTGTAGACTATTGAGATTGTTACATTACTATCAAAACCAACACCTTATTACTCTACAAGATAATATCATCCCCGAAAATAAACGCTTGTAAGAGTAGCCTATGAGAAGCCAACGGTGTTACTATAGCCTAACACCTCCATGGTGTCAACATAAATCACATACACTCACGCGATTTCACTCTATATTAGCTTCTTGGTGAGTCTGATGTATACAATTCTGCCATGAAATCTGGTATATCATTATTTCAAACTCTGGAGGAAAACAATGACTTGTATGAGTCCGAATTGCCTCAGAGGATAAGCAAGGATAGTCACTTCTAGTAGATATCATGTCACATCGCCTCCTAGTAGCTCCTTCTTGCTCGACTAAAGCTTTCCCGCTATGCAGGGTTGCCATTTCTTGAAAGCCGTTTCCAATTTCTTCTATCTCTGTTGTCCTCCACTGTGAGATCCTTGTCCTTCATATCTGCTGTTTAAGGGTGACCAGGCGTCCTGCTTTAGGAAGGACAGTCCTGTTTTTGAGCATTCTGTCTTTTGTCCTGCTTCACCCCAAGAAGGACGCTAATTTGTCTTGCTTTTTTTAGTCTAAAAATATATTGATACTAAATATATAAATAAATACAAATACATATACGTTCTTTTTTTTTGCTTAGCCAACTTACACCAAATTTGTCGATGAAATGTAAAACAGACTTCATTGCTTTCTACGAAAGAGTTATAAAACAATTAAGTGAAAGGTATGACTTCTAGAACTGAAGACAACTTTCTTAACAGTGAAAGGTATGACTCCTAGAACTGAAGACAACTTTCTTAACAGTGAAAGGTATGACTCCTAGAACTGAAGACAACTTTCTTAACAGTGAAAGGTATGACTCCTAGAACTGAAGACAACTTTCTTAACAGTGAAAGGTATGACTCCTAGAACTGAAGACAACTTTCTTAACAGTGAAAGGTATGACTCCTAGAACTGAAGACAACTTTCTTAACAGTGAAAGGTATGACTTCTAGAACTGAAGACAAGAGCAATACCTCTCAAAATATTGTGTGATGCAGTCAAGGATTGTAACATTAAAAAAAAAAAAATTATATGAATGAATTATATGAAGAGTATGGGATTGTGGAGGCAATTATCAATACTCCTAAGATGATAGACAGCCACAGTGAGGAACGCTATCTCAAGCTGTTCAATAAATGTGAGGTCCCTTTACTAAATCTGAAGAAGGCGAGTGTTTATATTTTCTCTATTCCATGCAGCAAATGCTCACATATAACGGGTTTCCTCAGTGATGACTTCAGCTTGGACAAATGAGAGAAACCCTCTCTAAATTTGTAACTACTTTTTGGAAGAGTGCCCAGACGTTAAAAAAAAATTCTAGCCAACAGAAAGCTCTTAGAGATGGCATGGAAAGCGGCAAAATACAAACATTAGATTGCCTATGCCTTTAGTTTCTGAAATAATGTAATTTTGTTTTTTTTACTCCAGTTATGTAATAAATTGTTCCATGATGGATAAAACTGAATATTAATTAATTTCAGTTCTTTATTCATACACTATTTGATATTTAAACACTAAAGGTATATATATATATATATATATATATATATATATATATATATATATATATATATATATATATATATATAAACATTTTATGATTAAACTCCTTAATAATCATGTTTGGTAGGTAAAAAAATTTGTGTTGGCAAAAATAAAATTGTCCTCCTTTTTGGGAATTTGGAATGGCCACCCTAGCTATTACAAACTCCATCCACCTTCTTTTTTGTCTCCTACCTGGCACATCCATCTCCAATAACCTCCTCCCAACATACTCCTGGTCTCTCCTCATTACGTGCCCAAACCAGTGGAGTCTCTTTTCTTGGATTTTCTTTGACACCTCCGTAACCTTAGTTGTTCCCCTATACCAGGTCATTCCTAACTCTATCCAGTCTCGTGATCCCAGCCACCAATCTTAGTATTCTCATCTCTGAAACATCCATTTTCTTCTAGAAGGTCTTTTTCATGGGCCAGGTCTCTGCACCATATGTCATGACAGGTCTCACTACAGTTTTAAATACGTTTCCCTTTAACTCTACATTTATCCTTCGATCCCACAATACTCCAGACATTAGTTTTCAATTATTAATGGCATCTATTGGTTAAACGAGGAACAGCTTAATAGTTGTGACGAAAATACACACAAGGAACTCTGAGAAAGCTATTCTGAAGTGTTAAATTTTGTCGAAAACTAGGATATTTGTAATGAAATTTATAATTTTATAAGAATCTCAATTCTTATTTCATAAATTTTAACTAGAATTCTTTTATCTATACATTACAGTGCCATACTTTTGAGGAAGAGTATATGAATGTCATATATAGTTGATGTTTTAAATATCTCTTTGTCAGACATAATTTTTAACAGAATTGTGTAGCAGCTTTTTCACCCATATCCTTTTTTTTTAAGGCATCCTTAAACTGGTGAATCTAACAAACCCCACTGTAGCCTACACAGGAATTAAACCTCCCTTAGCTACTCCACGAACCTCTGCAGGAGGCACACCTGCAAGGGTCACAATAACCTTTACACACAATTCGTTATTTAATTTTCGCTATATGCAGGCAATGCCATTGCCATAAATTTACTTTTAATGCATTCATCATTCTCTTAAATATTTCTTATGTCACCCATCTTTAAGATGAAGAAATTTTGACAATGAAATGTCACCTGAATTTTTCTAACTTATATGTCAGTTTTTTACTAAACAATTGCCAGTGGTTCAATTGTCTAGCTCTTCAAAATTTCACTTCCTCTATAATTTCATTAAGTTCAGATACATAAAACCAATCAATCGATTATCAATCCTCATGGATTTTGTAATGCGTAGAACAGTCGGAGATGGTGGAGAAGGATTGGACTGGATTGGTGATAAGAAATTGGCAGACTTAGAGTATGCTGATGACGCTGTTCTTATTAGCAGAACACCACAGGATTTGCAATGCTTGCTTACCATAATGCATGAAATATCACGCGAAGAAATGCATAGATGATGAGAACGGAATATGCAATGGAAGATGAAATATCAATGGAAGGAGAAAGGATTAATGAGGTAGAATCATTCAAGTATTTAGGAACTATGATCACCAATACAGGGTCTTTAGAATTAGAGTTTAGTGAAAGATTGAAAAAAGCAAATCAGACAATGGGTAGGTTAAGTAGAATTTGGAAATCAAATCACCTGAAATTACATATAAAAATCAGGCTATACATCAGTTTAGTGAGATTGGTGTCACTATATAAAAATGAGTCATGGTATAACAATGAAACAATCTCCAATAGATTTAGAAGATTTGAGAACATAGCCCTCAGAAGGATATTGTGAGTTAAATGGCAGGACAGGATTAGAAATGAAATTATAAGAGAGATTACTCGAGCGCCATATGTGGATGAGATTATGATGAGGGGTAAATGGAGATGGTTTGGGCATGCTCTTCGCACCCGCCCCCCCCCCACCCCCAAGAGAGATTAGTTCTCCAAACGTTCAACTGGGCTCCACAAGGCACTAGAAGAGTTGAAAGACCCAGGCCTACATGGATGAGGAGAAGCGTGAAGTAGGAAATGACGAATGGAGAAGTATTGAATTAAAAGCTCAAGATAAGAGGACACTGGCGAAATTTAACTGAGGCCCTTTGCATCAATAGACGTAAGAGATGATGATGATTATTCCAAATTATATCTGTCGCCTAAAATGAATGCCAAGTAAAAGCTTATTCTGCTATGAACAGAATAAGAAAAAGTGTAAACAAACCTAAGTCTTCAAACATCCGAACCTACCTTACTGAACACCTATGTCAATCTGGAATCAGATCTACAAAAAGAATACAATCGTATATAGATGTTACACAATGTTAATTTTTTCCCTTTTTACATTACTGTGATGTACTACGACTGTAAATGTAACAAAGTGTAGATGATAATCGCAGGAGTTGAAATTAAACTAAAAATAACTCTCCCTTCGTCTTTTTTTTTGCAAATAGCTAGTCTAATTAAGCATTGTGTAACGAATAAGAGATTACAAATCATCGATATTCAGTATATTACATTTGCTCTGACATTTTCAAAATAAAAAATTTATTCCGGAATGAATTAAAATAGTAAAATTAAAAAAACAAATAAACCTTTGGAATATTTTACGCCAGATTTTGCTACTCCTCTGGTGCCCTGGATGCATTTTACATCTTTGGCTACTAAACTCAATGGAGTGAGAAATGGACGATAGGGTTTTCATCGGATTCCTCTCATGGTGCCACGTCTCCACTGATCATAGTATTTCCTCCCATTCCTCCCCCTTTTACTCTCTCTCTCTCTCTCTCTCTCTCTCTCTCTCTCTCTCTCTCTCTCTCTCTCTCTCTCTCTCTCTCTCTCTCTCTCTCTCTCCTTGTTTCTATATACGTAAATTGGTGCACTGTATTTCCAAAATCATTTCTCTCTAAAGAGATCAAATCAATAGATGTTGCAATATGGATGCTAAAATTAACAATAAACAGCCATACATTCTTAATGAAATTAATAAATTGCTGCTTATTTGGATCAATGAGAAGCAGTTAGCAGACGATACACTTAATGAGATAGGACACGGTTCTTAGGTCAAGTTAACACAAGTCACACAAAGTGGAAGGATCTTAAAAGATTTCTACTTTCCCTGGAGTAGTTTCACCCATCAGTTTAAGATGGTCAATAGTAATGGTAAACCCGTCAAGGAGAACCATGGAAAGAAAACTCATCTTACGCTACCTCTCACAGGAAACCCTCCATAATCTCTACAACCATCATCATACCAGGGCTCTCACCCTAGCAGCTTAAATTAGAATAGGAATTTGTTTCTTATACACAAACCAGTATTAACTATCAGTAGGTAGGTTTACACTTACGCACTTTTGTGTTACGGGAAGTTACGGCGTGGGTTCGCATGAAACCGCCAGTAAACCGACGCGGTGTGAACCAAAATTATTGGGCGGCGTGGCGTGTACCCCTGGCATGTGTGATGGGCATGTTATGGCCTGTTGTTGTTGTGACACTGTGGTGTTTTGCTAAGTGTTTCGGCGTTGGTGCGAGTTCAGAATATACTATTATTATTATTATTATTATTATTATTATTATTACTTGCTAAGCTACAACCCTACTTGGAAAAGCAGGATGCTGTAAGCCCAGGGGCTCCAGCAGGGAAAATAGCCTAGTGAGGACAGGAAACAAAGAAAAAATTAATATTTAAGAACAAAAACAACATTAGAATAAATATTTCCTACATAAACTATAAACACTTACAAAACAAGAGGAAGACAAATAAGATAGAATAGTGTGCCCGAGCAAACCCTCAAGCAAAAAAGTGTGGAGGGGAGAAGGAGTGTGAGAGGAAGAAAGAGTGTGGAGGGGAGAAGAAGTGTGGAGGGGAGAAGGATAGTGAGAGGGAAAAGGAGTGTGGAAGGGAGGAGTGTGAGAGGGAGAGGAAGTAGGAAGGGAGAGGGAGTGTGGAAGCGAGAGGGTTCATAATCAACTGAGAGAGAGAGAGAGAGAGAGAGAGATTCGGTAAAGCTAAAAGTATTCAAAAGTAGTGTGAGAGGGAGGAGTGTGGGCTGGAGAAGGAGAGAGAGAGAGAGAGAGAGAGAGAGATGAACTGTTAGTATGTGTATGAGATGAGTGTTTAGTTGAAATATTCTAACCACTTAGCTTCACATTTCTAACCACGTACTCTCTTGCTACGAGCACTGCTTCTTCTTCTTCTTCTTCTTCTTCTTCTTCAAGCCTTGTTTCCCTCCTGGTCTTGTGAGACTCCAGTCAGTCCTCTTCTTGGGTTAACGCCATTTTCCTAATGAAACGCACTTAGAAACACTTTATCTTTATAGGATAATGAAACGCGTGTAAAAACTCTATTCTCATGATAATGAAACGACCTTAAAAAAAAAAAAGAATGTGGAGGGGAGGAGTAAGGAAGGGAAAAGAAGTGTAAAGGGGAGGAGAGTGAGAAGGAGTGCGGAAAGGACAAGGAGTGCGACAGGGAGAAAGTGTGTGGAAGGGAGAAAGAGTGTGGAGAGGAGGAGTGTGGAAGGGAAAAGGAGTCTGAGAGGGAGAAGTAGTGTGAGAGGAAGGAGGAGAGTGGAAAGGATAAGGAGTATGGAGGGGAGAAGTGTGGAGGGAAGAAGAAGTGTGAGAGGGAGAAGGAGAGTGGAAAGGAGAAGGAGTATGGAGGGAGCAGTGTGGAAGGGAGAAGGAGTGTGGAGGGGGGAAGAAGTGTGAGAGGGAGAAGGAGTAGGGAAGGGAAAAGAAGTCTGAGAGGGAGAAGTAGTGTGACAGGAAGAAGGCGAGTGGAGAGGAGAAGGAGTATGGAGGGAGCAGTGTGGCAGGGAGAAGGAGTCTGAGAGGGAGAAGTAGTGTGAGAGGGAGAAGTAGTGTGAGAGGAAGAAGGAGAGTGGAAAGGAGAAGGAGTATGGAGGAAGCAGTGTGGCAGGGAGAAGAAGTGTGAGAGGGAGAAGGAGTGGGGAAGGGAGAAGGAGTCTGAGAGGGAGGAGTGGTGTGAGAGGGAGAAGTAGTGTGAGAGGAAGAAGGAGAGTGGAAAGGAGAAGGAGTATGGAGGGAGAAGTGTGGAAGGGAGAAGGATTGTGGCGTGGAGAAGAAGTGTGAGAGGGAGAAGGAGTGGGGAAGGAAGAAGGAGTCTGAGAGGGAGAAGTAGAGTGAGAGGAAGAAGGAGAGTGGAAAGGAGAAGGAGTATGGAGGGAGCAGTGTGGCAGGGAGAAGGAGTGGGGAAGGGAGAAGGAGTCTGAGTGGGAGAAGTGGTGTGAGAGGGAGAAGTAGTGTGACAGGAAGAAGGCGAGTGGAGAGGAGAAGGAGTATGGAGGGAGCAGTGTGGCAGGGAGAAGGAGTCTGAGAGGGAGAAGTAGTGTGAGAGGGAGAAGTAGTGTGAGAGGAAGAAGGAGAGTGGAAAGGAGAAGGAGTATGGAGGAAGCAGTGTGGCAGGGAGAAGAAGTGTGAGAGGGAGAAGGAGTGGGGAAGGGAGAAGGAGTCTGAGAGGGAGGAGTGGTGTGAGAGGGAGAAGTAGTGTGAGAGGAAGAAGGAGAGTGGAAAGGAGAAGGAGTATGGAGGGAGAAGTGTGGAAGGGAGAAGGATTGTGGAGTGGAGAAGAAGTGTGAGAGGGAGAAGGAGTGGGGAAGGAAGAAGGAGTCTGAGAGGGAGAAGTAGAGTGAGAGGAAGAAGGAGAGTGGAAAGGAGAAGGAGTATGGAGGGAGCAGTGTGGCAGGGAGAAGGAGTGGGGAAGGGAGAAGGAGTCTGAGTGGGAGAAGTGGTGTGAGAGGGAGAAGTAGTGTGAGAGGAAGAAGGAGAGTGGAAAGGAGAAGGAGTATGGAGGGAGCAGTGTGGCAGGGAGAAGGAGTGGGGAAGGGAGAAGGAGTCTGAGTGGGAGAAGTGGTGTGAGAGGGAGAAGTAGTGTGAGAGGAAGAAGGAGAGTGGAAAGGAGAAGGAGTATGGAGGGAGCAGTGTGGTGGCAGGGAGAAGAAGTGTGAGAGGGAGAAGGAGTGGGGAAGGAAGAAGGAGTCTGAGAGGGAGAAGTAGTGTGAGAGGAAGAAGGAGAGTGGAAAGGAGAAGGAGTATGGAGGGAGCAGTGTGGCAGGGAGAAGAAGTGCGAGAGGGAGAAGGAGTAGGGAAGGGAGAAGGAGTCTGAGAGGGAGAAGTAGTGTGAGAGGGAGAAGTAGTGTGAGAGGGAGAAGTAGTGTGAGAGGAAGAAGGAGAGTGGAAAGGAGAAGGAGTATGGAGGGAGCAGTGTGGCAGGGAGAAGAAGTGTGAGAGGGAGAAGGAGTGGGGAAGGGAGAAAGAGTCTGAGAGGGAGAAGTGGTGTGAAAGGGAGAAGTAGTGTGAGAGGAAGAAGGAGAGTGGAAAGGAGTAGGAGTATGGAGGGAGAAGTGTGGAAGGGAGAAGGAGTGTGGAGTGGAGAAGAAGTGTGAGAGGGAGAAGGAGAGTGGAAAGGAGAAGGAGTATGGAGGGAGCAGTGTGGGAGGGAGAAGGAGTGGGGAAGGGAGAAGGAGTCTGAGATGGAGAAGTGGTGTGAGAGAGAGAAGTAGTGTGAGAGGAAGAAGGAGAGTGGAAAGGAGAAGGAGTATGGAGGGAGCAGTGTGGAAGGGAGAAGGAGTGTGGAGTGGAGAAGAAGTGTGAGAGGGAGGAGGAGTGGGGAAGGGAGAAGGAGTCTGAGAGGGAGAAGTGGTGTGAGAGGGAGAAGTAGTGTGAGAGGAAGAAGGGGAGTGGAAAGGAGAAGGAGTATGGAGGGAGCAGTGTGGGAGGGAGAAGGAGTGGGGAAGGGAGAAGGAGTCTGAGATGGAGAAGTGGTGTGAGAGAGAGAAGTAGTGTGAGAGGAAGAAGGAGAGTGGAAAGGAGAAGGAGTATGGAGGGAGCAGTGTGGAAGGGAGAAGGAGTGTGGAGTGGAGAAGAAGTGTGAGAGGGAGAAGGAGTGGGGAAGGGAGAAGGAGTCTGAGAGGGAGAAGTGGTGTGAGAGGGAGAAGTAGTGTGAGAGGAAGAAGGAGAGTGGAAAGGAGAAGGAGTATGGAGGGAGCAGTGTGGAAGGGAGAAGGAGTGTGGATTGGAGAAGAAGTGTGAGAGGGAGAAGGAGTGGGGAAGGGAGAAGGAGTCTGAGAGGGAGAAGTGGTGTGAGAGGGAGAAGTAGTGTGAGAGGAAGAAGGCGAGTGGAGAGGAGAAGGAGTATGGAGGGAGCAGTGTGGCAGGGAGAAGGAGTCTGAGAGGGAGAAGTAGTGTGAGAGGGAGAAGTAGTGTGAGAGGAAGAAGGAGAGTGGAAAGGAGAAGGAGTATGGAGGAAGCAGTGTGGCAGGGAGAAGAAGTGTGAGAGGGAGAAGGAGTGGGGAAGGGAAAAGGAGTCTGAGAGGGAGGAGTGGTGTGAGAGGGAGAAGTAGTGTGAGAGGGAGAAGGAGAGTGGAAAGGAGAAGGAGTATGGAGGGAGAAGTGTGGAAGGGAGAAGGATTGTGGAGTGGAGAAGAAGTGTGAGAGGGAGAAGGAGTGGGGAAGGAAGAAGGAGTCTGAGAGGGAGAAGTAGAGTGAGAGGAAGAAGGAGAGTGGAAAGGAGAAGGAGTATGGAGGGAGCAGTGTGGCAGGGAGAAGGAGTGGGGAAGGGAGAAGGAGTCTGAGTGGGAGAAGTGGTGTGAGAGGGAGAAGTAGTGTGAGAGGAAGAAGGAGAGTGGAAAGGAGAAGGAGTATGGAGGGAGCAGTGTGGCAGGGAGAAGGAGTGGGGAAGGGAGAAGGAGTCTGAGTGGGAGAAGTGGTGTGAGAGGGAGAAGTAGTGTGAGAGGAAGAAGGAGAGTGGAAAGGAGAAGGAGTATGGAGGGAGCAGTGTGGTGGCAGGGAGAAGAAGTGTGAGAGGGAGAAGGAGTGGGGAAGGAAGAAGGAGTCTGAGAGGGAGAAGTAGTGTGAGAGGAAGAAGGAGAGTGGAAAGGAGAAGGAGTATGGAGGGAGCAGTGTGGCAGGGAGAAGAAGTGCGAGAGGGAGAAGGAGTAGGGAAGGGAGAAGGAGTCTGAGAGGGAGAAGTAGTGTGAGAGGGAGAAGTACTGTGAGAGGGAGAAGTAGTGTGAGAGGAAGAAGGAGAGTGGAAAGGAGAAGGAGTATGGAGGGAGCAGTGTGGCAGGGAGAAGAAGTGTGAGAGGGAGAAGGAGTGGGGAAGGGAGAAGAGTCTGAGAGGGAGAAGTGGTGTGAAAGGGAGAAGTAGTGTGAGAGGAAGAAGGAGAGTGGAAAGGAGAGGAGTATGGAGGGAGAAGTGTGGAAGGGAGAAGGAGTGTGGAGTGGAGAAGAAGTGTGAGAGGGAGAAGGAGAGTGGAAAGGAGAAGGAGTACGGAGGGAGCAGTGTGGGAGGGAGAAGGAGTGGGGAAGGGAGAAGGAGTCTGAGAGGGAGAAGTGGTGTGAGAGGAGAAGTAGTGTGAGAGGAAGAAGGAGAGTGGAAAGGAGAAGGAGTATGGAGGGAGCAGTGTGGAAGGGAGAAGGAGTGTGGAGTGGAGAAGAAGTGTGAGAGGGAGAAGGAGTGGGGAAGGGAGAAGGAGTCTGAGAGGGAGAAGTGGTGTGAGAGGGAGAAGTAGTGTGAGAGGAAGAAGGAGAGTGGAAAGGAGAAGGAGTATGGAGGGAGTAGTGTGGAAGGGAGAAGGAGTGTGGAGTGGAGAAGAAGTGTGAGAGGGAGAAGGAGTGGGGAAGGGAGAAGGAGTCTGAGAGGGAGAAGTGGTGTGAGAGGGAGAAGTAGTGTGAGAGGAAGAAGGGAGTGGAAAGGAGAAGGAGTATGGAGGGAGCAGTGTGGAAGGGAGAAGGAGTGTGGAGGGAGAAGAAGTGTGAGAGGGAGAAGGAGTGGGGAAGGGAGGAGGAGTCTGAGAGGGAGAAGTAGTGTGAGAGGAAGAAGGAGAGTGGAAAGGAGAAGGAGTATGGAGGGAGCAGTGTGGAAGGGAGAAGGAGTGTGGAGTGGAGAAGAAGTGTGAGAGGGAGAAGGAGTGGGGAAGGGAGAAGGAGTCTGAGAGGGAGCAGTGTGGAAGGGAGAAGGAGTGTGAGAGGGAGAAGGAGTGGGAAAGGGAGAAATAGTCTGAGAGGGAGAAGTGGTGTGAGAGGGAGAAGTAGTGTGAGAGGAAGAAGGAGAGTGGAAAGGAGAAGGAGTATGGAGGGAGCAGTGTGGAAGGGAGAAGGAGTGTGGAGTGGAGAAGAAGTGTGAGAGGGAGAAGGAGTGGGGAAGGGAGAAGGAGTCTGAGAGGGAGAAGTGGTGTGAGAGGGAGAAGTAGTGTGAGAGGAAGAAGGAGAGTGGAAAGGAGAAGGAGTATGGAGGGAGTAGTGTGGAAGGGAGAAGGAGTGTGGAGTGGAGAAGAAGTGTGAGAGGGAGAAGGAGTGGGGAAGGGAGAAGGAGTCTGAGAGGGAGAAGTGGTGTGAGAGGGAGAAGTAGTGTGAGAGGAAGAAGGGGAGTGGAAAGGAGAAGGAGTATGGAGGGAGCAGTGTGGAAGGGAGAAGGAGTGTGGAGGGAGAAGAAGTGTGAGAGGGAGAAGGAGTGGGGAAGGGAGAGGAGTCTGAGAGGGAGAAGTAGTGTGAGAGGAAGAAGGAGAGTGGAAAGGAGAAGGAGTATGGAGGGAGCAGTGTGGAAGGGAGAAGGAGTGTGGAGTGGAGAAGAAGTGTGAGAGGGAGAAGGAGTGGGGAAGGGAGAAGGAGTCTGAGAGGGAGAAGTGGTGTGAGAGGGAGAAGTAGTGTGAGAGGAAGAAGGGGAGTGGAAAGGAGAAGGAGTATGGAGGGAGCAGTGTGGAAGGGAGAAGGAGTGTGGAGGGAGAAGAAGTGTGAGAGGGAGAAGGAGTGGGGAAGGGAGAAGGAGTCTGAGAGGGAGAAGTGGTGTGAGAGGGAGAAGTAGTGTGAGAGGAAGAAGGAGAGTGGAAAGGAGAAGGAGTATGGAGGGAGCAGTGTGGCAGGGAGAAGGAGTTGAGGGAAGGGAGAAGGAGTCTGAGAGGGAGAAGTGGTGTGAGAGGGAGAAGTAGTGTGAGAGGAAGAAGGAGAGTGGAAAGGAGAAGGAGTATGGAGGGAGCAGTGTGGCAGGGAGAAGGAGTGGGGAAGGGAGAAGGAGTCTGAGAGGGAGAAGTGGTGTGAGAGGGAGAAGTAGTGTGAGAGGAAGAAGGAGAGTGGAAAGGAGAAGGAGTATGGAGGGAGCAGTGTGGCAGGGAGAAGAAGTGTGAGAGGGAGGAGGAGTGGGGAAGGGAGAAGGAGTCTGAGAGGGAGAAGTGGTGTGAGAGGGAGAAGTAGAGTGAGAGGAAGAAGGAGAGTGGAAAGGAGAAGGAGTATGGAGGGAGCAGTGTGGCAGGGAGAAGGAGTGGGGAAGGGAGAAGGAGTCTGAGAGGGAGAAGTGGTGTGAGAGGGAGAAGGAGAGTGGAAAGGAGAAGGAGTATGGAGGGAGCAGTGTGGCTGGGAGAAGGAGTGGGGAAGGGAGAAGGAGTCTGAGAGGGAGAAGTGGTGTGAGAGGGAGAAGGAGAGTGGAAAGGAGAAGGAGTATGGAGGGAGAAGTGGTGTGAGAGGAGAAGTAGTGTGAGAGGGAGAAGGAGAGTGGAAAGGAGAAGGAGTATGGAGGGAGCAGTGTGGCTGGGAGAAGGAGTGGGGAAGGGAGAAGGAGTCTGAGAGGGAGAAGTGGTGTGAGAGGAAGAAGGAGAGTGGAAAGGAGAGGAGTATGGAGGGAGCAGTGTGGAAGGGAGAAGGAGTGGGGAAGGGAGAAGGAGTCTGAGAGGGAGAAGTGGTGTGAGAGGAAGAAGGAGAGTGGAAAGGAGAAGGAGTATGGAGGGAGCAGTGTGGCTGGGAGAAGGAGTGGGGAAGGGAGAAGGAGTCTGAGAGGGAGAAGTGGTGTGAGAGGAAGAAGGAGAGTGGAAAGGAGAAGGAGTATGGAGGGAGCAGTGTGGAAGGGAGAAGGAGTGTGGAGTGGACAAGAAGTGTGAGAGGGAGAAGGAGTGGGGAAGGGAGAAGGAGTCTGAGAGGGAGAAGTGGTGTGAGAGGAAGAAGGAGAGTGGAAAGGAGAAGGAGTATGGAGGGAGCAGTGTGGAAGGGAGAAGGAGTGTGGAGTGGACAAGAAGTGTGAGAGGGAGAAGGAGTGGGGAAGGGAGAAGGAGTCTGAGAGGGAGAAGTGGTGTGAGAGGGAGAAGTGGTGTGAGAGGAAGAAGGAGAGTGGAAAGGAGGAGGAGTATGGAGGGAGCAGTGTGGAAGGGAGAAGGAGTGTGGAGTGGACAAGAAGTGTGAGAGGGAGAAGGAGTGGGGAAGGGAGAAGGAGTCTGAGAGGGAGAAGTGGTGTGAGAGGAAGAAGGAGAGTGGAAAGGAGGAGGAGTATGGAGGGAGCAGTGTGGAAGGGAGAAGGAGTGTGGAGTGGACAAGAAGTGTGAGAGGGAGAAGGAGTGGGGAAGGGAGAAGGAGTCTGAGAGGGAGAAGTGGTGTGAGAGGAAGAAGGAGAGTGGAAAGGAGAAGGAGTATGGAGGGAGCAGTGTGGAAGGGAGAAGGAGTGTGGAGTGGACAAGAAGTGTGAGAGGGAGAAGGAGTGGGGAAGGGAGAAGGAGTCTGAGAGGGAGAAGTGGTGTGAGAGGAAGAAGGAGAGTGGAAAGGAGGAGGAGTATGGAGGGAGCAGTGTGGAAGGGAGAAGGAGTGTGGAGTGGACAAGAAGTGTGAGAGGGAGAAGGAGTGGGGAAGGGAGAAGGAGTCTGAGAGGGAGAAGTGGTGTGAGAGGAAGAAGGAGAGTGGAAAGGAGGAGGAGTATGGAGGGAGCAGTGTGGAAGGGAGAAGGAGTGTGGAGTGGACAAGAAGTGTGAGAGGGAGAAGGAGTGGGGAAGGGAGAAGGAGTCTGAGAGGGAGAAGTGGTGTGAGAGGAAGAAGGAGAGTGGAAAGGAGGAGGAGTATGGAGGGAGCAGTGTGGCAGGGAGAAGGAGTGGGGAAGGGAGAAGGAGTCTGAGAGGGAGAAGTGGTGTGAGAGGAAGAAGGAGAGTGGAAAGGAGAAGGAGTATGGAGGGAGCAGTGTGGAAGGGAGAAGGAGTGTGGAGTGGACAAGAAGTGTGAGAGGGAGAAGGAGTGGGGAAGGGAGAAGGAGTCTGAGAGGGAGAAGTGGTGTGAGAGGAAGAAGGAGAGTGGAAAGGAGAAGGAGTATGGAGGGAGCAGTGTGGCTGGGAGAAGGAGTGGGGAAGGGAGAAGGAGTCTGAGAGGGAGAAGTGGTGTGAGAGGAAGAAGGAGAGTGGAAAGGAGAAGGAGTATGGAGGGAGCAGTGTGGAGGGAGAAGGAGTGTGGAGTGGACAAGAAGTGTGAGAGGGAGAAGGAGTGGGGAAGGGAGAAGGAGTCTGAGAGGGAGAAGTGGTGTGAGAGGGAGAAGTAGTGTGAGAGGAAGAAGGAGAGTGGAAAGGAGAAGGAGTATGGAGGGAGCAGTGTGGCTGGGAGAAGGAGTGGGGAAGGGAGAAGGAGTCTGAGAGGGAGAAGTGGTGTGAGAGGGAGAAGGAGAGTGGAAAGGAGAAGGAGTATGGAGGGAGCAGTGTGGCTGGGAGAAGGAGTGGGGAAGGGAGAAGGAGTCTGAGAGGGAGAAGTGGTGTGAGAGGGAGAAGGAGAGTGGAAGGAGAAGGAGTATGGAGGGAGAAGTGGTGTGAGAGGGAGAAGTAGTGTGAGAGGAAGAAGGAGAGTGGAAAGGAGAAGGAGTATGGAGGGAGCAGTGTGGCTGGGAGAAGGAGTGGGGAAGGGAGAAGGAGTCTGAGAGGGAGAAGTGGTGTGAGAGGGAGAAGGAGAGTGGAAAGGAGAAGGAGTATGGAGGGAGCAGTGTGGCTGGGAGAAGGAGTGGGGAAGGGAGAAGGAGTCTGAGAGGGAGAAGTGGTGTGAGAGGGAGAAGTAGTGTGAGAGGAAGAAGGAGAGTGGAAAGGAGAAGGAGTATGGAGGGAGCAGTGTGGCAGGGAGAAGGATGAGGGAAGGGAGAAGGAGTCTGAGAGGGAGAAGTGGTGTGAGAGGGAGAAGTAGTGTGAGAGGAAGAAGGAGAGTGGAAAGGAGAAGGAGTATGGAGGGAGCAGTGTGGCAGGGAGAAGAAGTGTGAGAGGGAAGGAGTGGGGAAGGGAGAAGGAGTCTGAGAGGGAGAAGTGGTGTGAGAGGGAGAAGTAGTGTGAGAGGAAGAAGGAGAGTGGAAAGGAGAAGGAGTATGGAGGGAGCAGTGTGGCAGGGAGAAGGATTGGGGAAGGGAGAAGGAGTCTGAGAGGGAGAAGTGGTGTGAGAGGGAGAAGTAGTGTGAGAGGAAGAAGGAGAGTGGAAAGGAGAAGGAGTATGGAGGGAGCAGTGTGGCAGGGAGAAGAAGTGTGAGAGGGAGAAGGAGTGGGGAAGGGAGAAGGAGTCTGAGAGGGAGAAGTGGTGTGAGAGGGAGAAGTAGTGTGAGAGGAAGAAGGAGAGTGGAAAGGAGAGGAGTATGGAGGGAGCAGTGTGGCAGAAGGAGTGGGGAAGGGAGAAGGAGTCTGAGAGGGAGAAGTGGTGTGAGAGGGAGAAGTAGTGTGAGAGGAAGAAGGAGAGTGGAAAGGAGAAGGAGTATGGAGGGAGCAGTGTGGCAGGGAGAAGGAGTGGGGAAGGGAGAAGGAGTCTGAGAGGGAGAAGTGGTGTGAGAGGGAGAAGTAGTGTGAGAGGAAGAAGGAGAGTGGAAAGGAGAAGGAGTATGGAGGGAGCAGTGTGGAGGGAGAAGGAGTGTGGAGGGAGAAGGAGTGTGAGAGGGAGAAGGAGTGGGGAAGGGAGAAGGAGTCTGAGAGGGAGAAGTAGTGTGAGAGGAAGAAGGAGAGTGGAAAGGAGAAGGAGTATGGAGGGAGCAGTGTGGAGGGAGAAGGAGTGTGGAGTGGAGAAGAAGTGTGAGAGGGAGAAGGAGTGGGGAAGGGAGAAGGAGTCTGAGAGGGAGAAGTGGTGTGAGAGGGAGAAGTAGTGTGAGAGGAAGAAGGAGAGTGGAAAGGAGAAGGAGTATGGAGGGAGCAGTGTGGCAGGGAGAAGAAGTGTGAGAGGGAGAAGGAGTGGGGAAGGGAGAAGGAGTCTGAGAGGGAGAAGTGGTGTGAGAGGGAGAAGTAGTGTGAGAGGAAGAAGGAGAGTGGAAAGGAGAAGGAGTATGGAGGGAGCAGTGTGGCAGGGAGAAGAAGTGTGAGAGGGAGAAGGAGTGGGGAAGGGAGAAGGAGTCTGAGAGGGAGAAGTGGTGTGAGAGGGAGAAGTAGTGTGAGAGGAAGAAGGAGAGTGGAAAGGAGAAGGAGTATGGAGGGAGCAGTGTGGCTGGGAGAAGGAGTGGGGAAGGGAGAAGGAGTCTGAGAGGGAGAAGTGGTGTGAGAGGGAGAAGTAGTGTGAGAGGAAGAAGGAGAGTGGAAAGGAGAAGGAGTATGGAGGGAGCAGTGTGGCAGGGAGAAGAAGTGTGAGAGGGAGAAGGAGTGGGGAAGGGAGAAGGAGTCTGAGAGGGAGAAGTGGTGTGAGAGGGAGAAGTAGTGTGAGAGGAAGAAGGAGAGTGGAAAGGAGAAGGAGTATGGAGGGAGCAGTGTGGCAGGGAGAAGGAGTGTGGAGAGAAGGTGAGAGGGAGAAGGAGTGGGGAAGGGAGAAGGAGTCTGAGAGGGAGAAGTGGTGTGAGAGGGAGAAGTAGTGTGAGAGGAAGAAGGAGAGTGGAAAGGAGAAGGAGTATGGAGGGAGCAGTGTGGCAGGGAGAAGGAGTGGGGAAGGGAGAAGGAGTCTGAGAGGGAGAAGTGGTGTGAGAGGGAGAAGTAGTGTGAGAGGAAGAAGGAGAGTGGAAAGGAGAAGGAGTATGGAGGGAGCAGTGTGGCAGGGAGAAGAAGTGTGAGAGGGAGAGGAGTGGGGAAGGGAGAAGGAGTCTGAGAGGGAGAAGTGGTGTGAGAGGGAGAAGTAGTGTGAGAGGAAGAAGGAGAGTGGAAAGGAGAAGGAGTATGGAGGGAGCAGTGTGGCAGGGAGAAGTAGTGGGGAAGGGAGAAGGAGTCTGAGAGGGAGAAGTGGTGTGAGAGGGAGAAGTAGTGTGAGAGGAAGAAGGAGAGTGGAAAGGAGAAGGAGTATGGAGGGAGCAGTGTGGCAGGGAGAAGAAGTGTGAGAGGGAGAAGGAGTGGGGAAGGGAGAAGGAGTCTGAGAGGGAGAAGTGGTGTGAGAGGGAGAAGTAGTGTGAGAGGAAGAAGGAGAGTGGAAAGGAGAAGGAGTATGGAGGGAGCAGTGTGGCAGGGAGAAGGAGTGGGGAAGGGAGAAGGAGTCTGAGAGGGAGAAGTGGTGTGAGAGGGAGAAGTAGTGTGAGAGGAAGAAGGAGAGTGGAAAGGAGAAGGAGTATGGAGGGAGCAGTGTGGCTGGGAGAAGGAGTGGGGAAGGGAGAAGGAGTCTGAGAGGGAGAAGTGGTGTGAGAGGGAGAAGTAGTGTGAGAGGAAGAAGGAGAGTGGAAAGGAGAAGGAGTATGGAGGGAGCAGTGTGGCAGGGAGAAGAAGTGTGAGAGGGAGAAGGAGTGGGGAAGGGAGAAGGAGTCTGAGAGGGAGAAGTGGTGTGAGAGGGAGAAGTAGTGTGAGAGGAAGAAGGAGAGTGGAAAGGAGAAGGAGTATGGAGGGAGCAGTGTGGAAGGGAGAAGGAGTGTGGAGTGGAGAAGAAGTGTGAGAGGGAGAAGGAGTGGGGAAGGGAGAAGGAGTCTGAGAGGGAGAAGTGGTGTGAGAGGGAGAAGTAGTGTGAGAGGAAGAAGGAGAGTGGAAAGGAGAAGGAGTATGGAGGGAGCAGTGTGGAAGGGAGAAGGAGTGTGGAGTGGAGAAGAAGTGTGAGAGGGAGAAGGAGTGGGGAAGGGAGAAGGAGTCTGAGAGGGAGAAGTGGTGTGAGAGGGAGAAGTAGTGTGAGAGGAAGAAGGAGAGTGGAAAGGAGAAGGAGTATGGAGGGAGTAGTGTGGAAGGGAGAAGGAGTGTGGAGTGGAGAAGAAGTGTGAGAGGGAGAAGGAGTGGGGAAGGGAGAAGGAGTCTGAGAGGGAGAAGTGGTGTGAGAGGGAGAAGTAGTGTGAGAGGAAGAAGGAGAGTGGAAAGGAGAAGGAGTATGGAGGGAGTAGTGTGAAGGGAGAAGGAGTGTGGAGTGGAGAAGAAGTGTGAGAGGGAGAAGGAGTGGGGAAGGGAGAAGGAGTCTGAGAGGGAGAAGTGGTGTGAGAGGGAGAAGTAGTGTGAGAGGAAGAAGGAGAGTGGAAAGGAGAAGGAGTATGGAGGGAGCAGTGTGGAAGGGAGAAGGAGTGTGGAGTGGAGAAGAAGTGTGAGAGGGAGAAGGAGTGGGGAAGGGAGAAGGAGTCTGAGAGGGAGAAGTGGTGTGAGAGGGAGAAGTAGTGTGAGAGGAAGAAGGAGAGTGGAAAGGAGAAGGAGTATGGAGGGAGCAGTGTGGCAGGGAGAAGAAGTGTGAGAGGGAGAAGGAGTGGGGAAGGGAGAAGGAGTCTGAGAGGGAGAAGTGGTGTGAGAGGGAGAAGTAGTGTGAGAGGAAGAAGGAGAGTGGAAAGGAGAAGGAGTATGGAGGGAGCAGTGTGGCAGGGAGAAGGAGTGTGGAGAGAAGGAGGAGGGAGTGGGGAAGGGAGAAGGAGTCTGAGAGGGAGAAGTGGTGTGAGAGGGAGAAGTAGTGTGAGAGGAAGAAGGAGAGTGGAAAGGAGAAGGAGTATGGAGGGAGCAGTGTGGCAGGGAGAAGAAGTGTGAGAGGGAGGAGGAGTGGGGAAGGGAGAAGGAGTCTGAGAGGGAGAAGTGGTGTGAGAGGGAGAAGTAGTGTGAGAGGAAGAAGGAGAGTGGAAAGGAGAAGGAGTATGGAGGGAGCAGTGTGGCAGGGAGAAGAAGTGTGAGAGGGAGGAGGAGTGGGGAAGGGAGAAGGAGTCTGAGAGGGAGAAGTGGTGTGAGAGGGAGAAGTAGTGTGAGAGGAAGAAGGAGAGTGGAAAGGAGAAGGAGTATGGAGGGAGCAGTGTGGCAGGGAGAAGAAGTGTGAGAGGGAGGAGGAGTGGGGAAGGGAGAAGGAGTCTGAGAGGGAGAAGTGGTGTGAGAGGGAGAAGTAGTGTGAGAGGAAGAAGGAGAGTGGAAAGGAGAAGGAGTATGGAGGGAGCAGTGTGGCAGGGAGAAGAAGTGTGAGTGGGGAAGGGAGAAGGAGTCTGAGAGGGAGAAGTGGTGTGAGAGGGAGAAGTAGTGTGAGAGGAAGAAGGAGAGTGGAAAGGAGAAGGAGTATGGAGGGAGCAGTGTGGCAGGGAGAAGAAGTGTGAGAGGGAGGAGGAGTGGGGAAGGGAGAAGGAGTCTGAGAGGGAGAAGTGGTGTGAGAGGGAGAAGTAGTGTGAGAGGAAGAAGGAGAGTGGAAAGGAGGAGGAGTATGGAGGGAGCAGTGTGGCAGGGAGAAGGAGTGGGGAAGGGAGAAGGAGTCTGAGAGGGAGAAGTGGTGTGAGAGGGAGAAGTAGTGTGAGAGGAAGAAGGAGAGTGGAAAGGAGAAGGAGTATGGAGGGAGCAGTGTGGCAGGGAGAAGAAGTGTGAGAGGGAGGAGGAGTGGGGAAGGGAGAAGGAGTCTGAGAGGGAGAAGTGGTGTGAGAGGGAGAAGTAGTGTGAGAGGAAGAAGGAGAGTGGAAAGGAGAAGGAGTATGGAGGGAGCAGTGTGGCAGGGAGAAGAAGTGTGAGAGGGAGGAGGAGTGGGGAAGGGAGAAGGAGTCTGAGAGGGAGAAGTGGTGTGAGAGGGAGAAGTAGTGTGAGAGGAAGAAGGAGAGTGGAAAGGAGAAGGAGTATGGAGGGAGCAGTGTGGCAGGGAGAAGAAGTGTGAGAGGGAGGAGGAGTGGGGAAGGGAGAAGGAGTCTGAGAGGGAGAAGTGGTGTGAGAGGGAGAAGTAGTGTGAGAGGAAGAAGGAGAGTGGAAAGGAGAAGGAGTATGGAGGGAGCAGTGTGGCAGGGAGAAGAAGTGTGAGAGGGAGGAGGAGTGGGGAAGGGAGAAGGAGTCTGAGAGGGAGAAGTGGTGTGAGAGGGAGAAGTAGTGTGAGAGGAAGAAGGAGAGTGGAAAGGAGAAGGAGTATGGAGGGAGCAGTGTGGCAGGGAGAAGGAGTGGGGAAGGGAGAAGGAGTCTGAGAGGGAGAAGTGGTGTGAGAGGGAGAAGTAGAAGTGGAAAGGAGGAGTATGGAGGGAGCAGTGTGGCAGGGAGAAGAAGTGTGAGAGGGAGGAGGAGTGGGGAAGGGAGAAGGAGTCTGAGAGGGAGAAGTGGTGTGAGAGGGAGAAGTAGTGTGAGAGGAAGAAGGAGAGTGGAAAGGAGAGGAGTATGGAGGGAGCAGTGTGGCAGGGAGAAGGAGTGGGGAAGGGAGAAGGAGTCTGAGAGGGAGAAGTGGTGTGAGAGGGAGAAGTAGTGTGAGAGGAAGAAGGAGAGTGGAAAGGAGAAGGAGTATGGAGGGAGCAGTGTGGCAGGGAGAAGGAGTGGGGAAGGGAGAAGGAGTCTGAGAGGGAGAAGTGGTGTGAGAGGGAGAAGTAGTGTGAGAGGAAGAAGGAGAGTGGAAAGGAGAAGGAGTATGGAGGGAGCAGTGTGGCAGGGAGAAGAAGTGTGAGAGGGAGGAGGAGTGGGGAAGGGAGAAGGAGTCTGAGAGGGAGAAGTGGTGTGAGAGGGAGAAGTAGTGTGAGAGGAAGAAGGAGAGTGGAAAGGAGAAGGAGTATGGAGGGAGCAGTGTGGCAGGGAGAAGGTGTGAGAGGGAGGAGGAGTGGGGAAGGGAGAAGGAGTCTGAGAGGGAGAAGTGGTGTGAGAGGGAGAAGTAGTGTGAGAGGAAGAAGGAGAGTGGAAAGGAGAAGGAGTATGGAGGGAGCAGTGTGGCAGGGAGAAGGAGAGGGGAAGTGGAGAAGGAGTCTGAGAGGGAGAAGTGGTGTGAGAGGGAGAAGTAGTGTGAGAGGAAGAAGGAGAGTGGAAAGGAGAAGGAGTATGGAGGGAGCAGTGTGGCAGGGAGAGAGGAGTGGGGAAGGGAGAAGGAGTCTGAGAGGGAGAAGTGGTGTGAGAGGGAGAAGTAGTGTGAGAGGAAGAAGGAGAGTGGAAAGGAGAAGGAGTATGGAGGGAGCAGTGTGGCAGGGAGAAGGAGTGTGGAGGGAGAAGAGTGTGAGAGGGAGAAGGAGTGGGGAAGGGAGAAGGAGTCTGAGAGGGAGAAGTGGTGTGAGAGGGAGAAGTAGTGTGAGAGGAAGAAGGAGAGTGGAAAGGAGAAGGAGTATGGAGGGAGCAGTGTGGAAGGGAGAAGGAGTGTGGAGGGAGAAGAAGTGTGAGAGGGAGAAGGAGTGGGGAAGGGAGAAGGAGTCTGGAGGGAGAAGTGGTGTGAGAGGGAGAAGTAGTGTGAGAGGAAGAAGGAGAGTGGAAAGGAGAAGGAGTATGGAGGGAGCAGTGTGGAAGGGAGAAGGAGTGTGGAGGGAGAAGAAGTGTGAGAGGGAGAAGGAGTGGGGAAGGGAGAAGGAGTCTGGAGGGAGAAGTGGTGTGAGAGGGAGAAGTAGTGTGAGAGGAAGAAGGAGAGTGGAAAGGAGAAGGAGTATGGAGGGAGCAGTGTGGAAGGGAGAAGGAGTGTGGAGTGGAGAAGAAGTGTGAGAGGGAGAAGGAGTGGGGAAGGGAGAAGGAGTCTGAGAGGGAGAAGTGGTGTGAGAGGGAGAAGTAGTGTGAGAGGAAGAAGGAGAGTGGAAAGGAGAAGGAGTATGGAGGGAGCAGTGTGGAAGGGAGAAGGAGTGTGGAGTGGAGAAGAAGTGTGAGAGGGAGAAGGAGTGGGGAAGGGAGAAGGAGTCTGAGAGGGAGAAGTGGTGTGAGAGGGAGAAGTAGTGTGAGAGGAAGAAGGAGAGTGGAAAGGAGAAGGAGTATGGAGGGAGCAGTGTGGAGGGAGAAGAAGTGTGAGAGGGAGAGGAGTGGGGAAGGGAGAAGGAGTCTGAGAGGGAGAAGTGGTGTGAGAGGGAGAAGTAGTGTGAGAGGAAGAAGGAGAGTGGAAAGGAGAAGGAGTATGGAGGGAGCAGTGTGGCAGGGAGAAGGAGTGGGGAAGGGAGAAGGAGTCTGAGAGGGAGAAGTGGTGTGAGAGGGAGAAGTAGTGTGAGAGGAAGAAGGAGAGTGGAAAGGAGAAGGAGTATGGAGGGAGCAGTGTGGAAGGGAGAAGGAGTGTGGAGTGGAGAAGAAGTGTGAGAGGGAGAAGGAGTGGGGAAGGGAGAAGGAGTCTGAGAGGGAGAAGTGGTGTGAGAGGGAGAAGTAGTGTGAGAGGAAGAAGGAGAGTGGAAAGGAGAAGGAGTATGGAGGGAGCAGTGTGGAAGGGAGAAGGAGTGTGGAGTGGAGAAGAAGTGTGAGAGGGAGAAGGAGTGGGGAAGGGAGAAGGAGTCTGAGAGGGAGAAGTGGTGTGAGAGGGAGAAGTAGTGTGAGAGGAAGAAGGAGAGTGGAAAGGAGAAGGAGTATGGAGGGAGCAGTGTGGAAGGGAGAAGGAGTGTGAGAGGGAGAGAGGAGTGGGGAAGGGAGAAGGAGTCTGAGAGGGAGAAGTGGTGTGAGAGGGAGAAGTAGTGTGAGAGGAAGAAGGAGAGTGGAAAGGAGAAGGAGTATGGAGGGAGCAGTGTGGCAGGGAGAAGGAGTGTGGAGAGAAGGAGAGAGGAGTGGGGAAGGGAGAAGGAGTCTGAGAGGGAGAAGTGGTGTGAGAGGGAGAAGTAGTGTGAGAGGAAGAAGGAGAGTGGAAAGGAGAAGGAGTATGGAGGGAGCAGTGTGGAAGGGAGAAGGAGTGGAGTGGAGAAGAAGTGTGAGAGGGAGAAGGAGTGGGGAAGGGAGAAGGAGTCTGAGAGGGAGAAGTGGTGTGAGAGGGAGAAGTAGTGTGAGAGGAAGAAGGAGAGTGGAAAGGAGAAGGAGTATGGAGGGAGCAGTGTGGCAGGGAGAAGAAGTGTGAGAGGGAGGAGGAGTGGGGAAGGGAGAAGGAGTCTGAGAGGGAGAAGTGGTGTGAGAGGGAGAAGTAGTGTGAGAGGAAGAAGGAGAGTGGAAAGGAGAAGGAGTATGGAGGGAGCAGTGTGGCAGGGAGAAGAAGTGTGAGAGGGAGGAGGAGTGGGGAAGGGAGAAGGAGTCTGAGAGGGAGAAGTGGTGTGAGAGGGAGAAGTAGTGTGAGAGGAAGAAGGAGAGTGGAAAGGAGAAGGAGTATGGAGGGAGCAGTGTGGCAGGGAGAAGGAGTGGGGAAGGGAGAAGGAGTCTGAGAGGGAGAAGTGGTGTGAGAGGGAGAAGTAGTGTGAGAGGAAGAAGGAGAGTGGAAAGGAGGAGGAGTATGGAGGGAGCAGTGTGGCAGGGAGAAGGAGTGGGGAAGGGAGAAGGAGTCTGAGAGGGAGAAGTGGTGTGAGAGGGAGAAGTAGTGTGAGAGGAAGAAGGAGAGTGGAAAGGAGGAGGAGTATGGAGGGAGCAGTGTGGCAGGGAGAAGGAGTGGGGAAGGGAGAAGGAGTCTGAGAGGGAGAAGTGGTGTGAGAGGGAGAAGTAGTGTGAGAGGAAGAAGGAGAGTGGAAAGGAGAAGGAGTATGGAGGGAGCAGTGTGGCAGGGAGAAGGAGTGTGAGAGGGAGGAGGAGTGGGGAAGGGAGAAGGAGTCTGAGAGGGAGAAGTGGTGTGAGAGGGAGAAGTAGTGTGAGAGGAAGAAGGAGAGTGGAAAGGAGAAGGAGTATGGAGGGAGCAGTGTGGCAGGGAGAAGGAGTGTGGAGAGGGAGAGAGGAGTGGGGAAGGGAGAAGGAGTCTGAGAGGGAGAAGTGGTGTGAGAGGGAGAAGTAGTGTGAGAGGAAGAAGGAGAGTGGAAAGGAGAAGGAGTATGGAGGGAGCAGTGTGGCAGGGAGAAGAAGTGTGAGAGGGAGAAGGAGTGGGGAAGGGAGAAGGAGTCTGAGAGGGAGAAGTGGTGTGAGAGGGAGAAGTAGTGTGAGAGGAAGAAGGAGAGTGGAAAGGAGAAGGAGTATGGAGGGAGCAGTGTGGCAGGGAGAAGAAGTGTGAGAGGGAGAGGAGTGGGGAAGGGAGAAGGAGTCTGAGAGGGAGAAGTGGTGTGAGAGGGAGAAGTAGTGTGAGAGGAAGAAGGAGAGTGGAAAGGAGAAGGAGTATGGAGGGAGCAGTGTGGCAGGGAGAAGGAGTGGGGAAGGGAGAAGGAGTCTGAGAGGGAGAAGTGGTGTGAGAGGGAGAAGTAGTGTGAGAGGAAGAAGGAGAGTGGAAAGGAGGAGGAGTATGGAGGGAGCAGTGTGGCAGGGAGAAGGAGTGGGGAAGGGAGAAGGAGTCTGAGAGGGAGAAGTGGTGTGAGAGGGAGAAGTAGTGTGAGAGGAAGAAGGAGAGTGGAAAGGAGAAGGAGTATGGAGGGAGCAGTGTGGCAGGGAGAAGGAGTGGGGAAGGGAGAAGGAGTCTGAGAGGGAGAAGTGGTGTGAGAGGGAGAAGTAGTGTGAGAGGAAGAAGGAGAGTGGAAAGGAGAAGGAGTATGGAGGGAGCAGTGTGGCAGGGAGAAGGAGTGGGGAAGGGAGAAGGAGTCTGAGAGGGAGAAGTGGTGTGAGAGGGAGAAGTAGTGTGAGAGGAAGAAGGAGAGTGGAAAGGAGAAGGAGTATGGAGGGAGCAGTGTGGCAGGGAGAAGGAGTGGGGAAGGGAGAAGGAGTCTGAGAGGGAGAAGTGGTGTGAGAGGGAGAAGTAGTGTGAGAGGAAGAAGGAGAGTGGAAAGGAGAAGGAGTATGGAGGGAGCAGTGTGGCAGGGAGAAGGAGTGGGGAAGGGAGAAGGAGTCTGAGAGGGAGAAGTGGTGTGAGAGGGAGAAGTAGTGTGAGAGGAAGAAGGAGAGTGGAAAGGAGAGGAGTATGGAGGGAGCAGTGTGGCAGGGAGAAGAAGTGTGAGAGGGAGAAGGAGTGGGGAAGGGAGAAGGAGTCTGAGAGGGAGAAGTGGTGTGAGAGGGAGAAGTAGTGTGAGAGGAAGAAGGAGAGTGGAAAGGAGAAGGAGTATGGAGGGAGCAGTGTGGCAGGGAGAAGAAGTGTGAGAGGGAGAAGGAGTGGGGAAGGGAGAAGGAGTCTGAGAGGGAGAAGTGGTGTGAGAGGGAGAAGTAGTGTGAGAGGAAGAAGGAGAGTGGAAAGGAGAGGAGTATGGAGGGAGCAGTGTGGCAGGGAGAAGAAGTGTGAGAGGGAGAAGGAGTGGGGAAGGGAGAAGGAGTCTGAGAGGGAGAAGTGGTGTGAGAGGGAGAAGTAGTGTGAGAGGAAGAAGGAGAGTGGAAAGGAGAAGGAGTATGGAGGGAGCAGTGTGGCAGGGAGAAGGAGTGGGGAAGGGAGAAGGAGTCTGAGAGGGAGAAGTGGTGTGAGAGGGAGAAGTAGTGTGAGAGGAAGAAGGAGAGTGGAAAGGAGGAGGAGTATGGAGGGAGCAGTGTGGCAGGGAGAAGGAGTGGGGAAGGGAGAAGAGTCTGAGAGGGAGAAGTGGTGTGAGAGGGAGAAGTAGTGTGAGAGGAAGAAGGAGAGTGGAAAGGAGAGGAGTATGGAGGGAGCAGTGTGGAAGGGAGAAGTAGTGTGAGAGGGAGAAGGGAGTTAGGAAGGGAGAGGGAGTGTGTGGAAGGGAGAGGGAGTGTGGAAGGGAGAGGGTTCCTAATCAACTTTTCTACTTTACGTTCGCAAACCTTAATTCTAGATATCGTCTTTTTCTTCTTTTCCTAAATCTCAATTCGAAACCTACCACTACCACTCTATGTTGTTTAAGACATGCTTACCCCTAAATCACTTTGCAGTTCTTCATTTGTTTTCATCATCTCCTTTAACCAGTATGTAATCTATTTAGCTTTCCACTTTTCCAATTACAAAGAGTATCAGGATTTTATACAACTTCTCAAAAGAAAGGAATGAAATAATCGAATTTTCAACAACCATACTAGGAAAACCTTACGAAAAAAGTAGGATTGTTTTTATTTAGTGAAACAAATAGAAAAAAGATAAAAGAAGTTTTAAAACTGATGTAGAGGAAACGACAAAACAGTATAAGAAGATATTTTTTGGAGTCACCGTTGCAAAGTCTATTCCTCAACCCGAACCTACCTACTTAATTCCAAACCCATGGCCTCCTTTCACCTTCTTATATCCATTCCTTATTTTTCCAACTATGCCATTCATGTCTGCTCCTGTGATTAGCTTATCCTTCACTTTCACTGTTCTAATAGTTGCCTAGTAGGTAGTGGGTAGTAGGTAGTAGGTTGGCCAAGGCACCAGCCACCCAATGAGATACTATCGCTAGAGAGTTATGAGGTCTTTTGACTGGCCAGACAGTACTACATTGGATCCTTCTCTCTGGTTACTGTTCTTTTTCCCTATGCCTACACACACACACACACACACACACACCGAATAGTCTGGCCTATTCTCTACATATTCTCCTCTATCCTCATACACCTGAGATTACCAAATAATTCATCTTCTACTGCACTGTAATTGTTCAGTGGCTACTTTCCTCTTAGTAAGGGTAGAAGAGACTCTTTAGCTATGGTAAGCAGCTCTTCTAGGAGAAGGACACTCCAAAATCAAACCATTGTTCTCTATTCTTGGGTAGTGCCATAGCCTCTGTACCATGGTCTTCCATTGTCTTGGGTTAGAGTTCTCTTGCTTGAGGGTACACTCGGGCACACTATTCTATCCTTTTTTATCCCCTCTTGTTTTGTTGAAGTTTTTATAGTTTACATAGGAGATATTTATTTTAATACTGTTAGTCTTCGCAAGATATTCTATTTTTCCTCTTTTCCTTTCCTCACTGGGCTATTTTCCCTATTGGAGCCGATGGGCTTATAGCATTCTGCCTTTCCAACTAGGGTTGTACCTTAGCAATTAATAATAATAATAATAATAATAATAATAATAATAATAAAACTCCTGTCAGAATAACTTTTTCTTGTTCTTGACAACCCCTTTGAGTGGCATATGCTCTAATTATATTTCCTAAATGATTCCCTATGATAATTGCAATATCTAAAACCCTATCATTTATTCTCTTCACATCAGCCACTTTTTCCTTCCAGCTATTACCTATTGTGACCACGAATCCATTACTTCCCTTTCGTGACTCACTGTCATATACACAATATATACAACAAAAACACCAACAACTTGTACAGTCAGTTCTAGTCCACTGCAGGACAAAGACCGCAGACATGTCCTTAGTTATATATTTACATATATATAAATATATAATATATATATATACACACACACACACACATATATATATATATACATATATATATATATATATATATATATATATATATATATATATATATATATATATATATATATATATATATATATATATAATCTGTGTGCCTATTTATGATTGATTGATTGATTAGAGCTGGCATCCTAACATCTAAGGTCATTGACATCAACAGTTAAGTCTGTTGTCCCTAATGGACGAAAGTACTAACTCCAATCAAGTCTTTTCATTTTTCCTTTCGTGGCTATAATATATATATATATATATATATATATATATATATATATATATATATATATATATATATATATATATATATATATATATATATATATATATATATAAGAGAAAATCAATAACCAGGAAAAGTTACTTTTTGTTGCCAGGTGTTACGTTTTCTGTTACGAAACCAAACCTTTTCACTGAAAGTGTTCGAACAGTGTGCTACTGGTACTACGTTACCTAAGATTGTTCATTTCTTTTTTTCATTTGACCTGCAAGGGGGGGGGGGAGGGTCTTGGTGATCTGTTTTCTTGCTAAGTTAGGTGTGGTTAGGTTAGATATATATTAAATATAAAAAAAATGAAGGGGAAGTCGTAAGAAAACGATGCATTCAAACAGTGTCTTTTTGTGTTGGTACGATTAGTATGTAACCATTGTCAATGGTTGTCATGTGTTTTCACGTTCTCTGTAAAATTGGATAGCAATGGTTTTCTGGCATATTTTCACGCGTTTTGAAAGAATTTGACAATGATTTTTCTCGGAAATCCATAGCTTGTGGAGTCGAGGCAGTCAATTCCTAAATCAACAAATATGGATTTGCGCCGAAATCATCAGATTCGTTCAAAACAAATGAAAAAAAAATGCCAGAACAACCATTGTTATCCAATGGGAATTATTAGCAACTTTATGCAAATTTTTCTTCTATTAAAGGCGTCGATACACAAAATATATCATATCAATCTATTCATTCATGAGGGAGATTTTTCTAGTTGTGAATTCAAATAGCCTAAATATCAAAATAGACGAAACTGGAAATTTAACACATTAATGCTACTTGACAACTTACATCTCTAACCACACTTCATCTGAGATTACAGGCAACACACAATAAATAGAGTCCTTTCAATGACGTCACTGGGAATCGCCGGCGGCCATGCTGGAGGACATACAAAGCGAAAACATGGCAGCTGCTACAGCGAATATGGACAATGAGAGCGACTTTGTCAAACAATTGTCGGGTGATGATAAGCGTTTTTACAAGCAGAAACTCGATCTAATTGATGGCCTAGATCCATACCAGATGCAGAATTCATTCAGTAAAAATATTGAGGATTTTCCCAGTATTTCATACATTGATATGGTGAACTACTTGGTACTGTCGGCCAACCCAGAACATGAGTGGGCATACATTTCCATTGAATAATCTGCTTCCAGAATTCGTTGTTTTTCCCTTTAATGCTTTTAAGACCAAAATTAGATAAACACTGGGCCAATGAAGAGAGTGTTTATAATTATAAAGCTAATATTGATCATTTAGCCTAACCTTGTATTATAATTTTTGATTGTCAAAATGTGTGTAAAAGTTTTCCATTATAATGTCAAATCTTTATCAGTTCATGCCTAACCATTGTTTGTGTTTGGTTACAAATGCTATAATTTCTTATATACATATAAACATATGATGGACAAACTCTATTGTAATGCTCTTGGATGATCGTTTTGCCTCCTTGCAATTAAATGCGCAAGTTTAATTATTTTTTCGATGTTTCATATATAAGCTGAAGACCCCTTCGGGTTAAACCAGCTTTCAGATATTATTATTATTTATAATCAATGTTTATTCATCACATAGGCCTGTATGTCTGCACAATTTAATACACAAATTAAAATAAATATAAATATACACTTAATTATATATAGGCATGAGCACCTTGACGAAATAGAGACCTAGGTAAGTAGCCTTTGTTAATATAGCCAATATGGGCGCTTTTAATTTTTGTTTTGAAAATCTGAGATACCCCTTTTGATGTTTAAAAATTGAGATGCCCCCTCCCCCACACACACTACACACTGAACTGACGATGATACTTGTGATGTCACCCATGCGATCGGATATAGCATGTTTACACAGGAATAATGATACTTTTAGGGCCTAGCCGAGACTGACCTGATATGAAATGATCAGAACAAATACATGCGTACGGTAGTGAGGATTCACGTAGATCAGCCCGTGATATTCTGGTCAACCACAAGTCACGTCTGCGCTTGGATAATTCTTCTGTATCTTTGTCCTGATTCTGAATAACTGCCGGTATGCGGTAAAAACTCTTGTCATCTCTTTGTCCTCGATTCCCACAGCCAGCAATAGCGCAAAAACTGGGCATTGTGTGAATGTGAATGTGATGAGATGGCTAAATATTCAAAAGTTCAACCATAGCTATTCACTGAACGCGTCTTTGTTTGTCCTCCAAGATGGCGGACCGGAAGTTTGATGACGTATAAGGAAAGGACTCTATAAGAATCATAAGTAAATTTTCAAAAATATGATAGGCTACAAACCTGTTGCATAATAATGAACACTGAAGGTCCAACGTTCAGTAGTAACACTTTCATCTTCGTCATTGTACTCACCTGGTCTCCTGAAATTGCAGTGCCACTTCATTCAACAACTCCTTGATCCGTTACCTTGTAATCTTAGTTCACTTTGGATAAATAAAATTGTTTCTAAGGCTAAATCTGCCCTTTAACCTACATAGACGTCCTCGTTCTTTTATCAATAGTCTTTTTCAAAGCGTTAATTGTCAACACCTCACAATAAGAATAAATACTCATAAAACACAATAGTTCGCTCACAATAAGAATAAATACTCATAAAACACAATAGTTCGCTGCCTTTCGGCACGCCACGAACCACCTTGTTTGTTTACTTTGTAAGTTTGTAACAGATAATGAGATGACGATCAAATTGCGCGTGACAAAGAATCTGGTATAAAAGAATTTTTTTTCATACAAAGTATAGCAGCTTACATGCATTTTGCTTCCCCATTAGAAGTTGTTAATACATTTTTTTCCTTGGCACACATTGAATAGTGACAACGTTACAATAACCAATACCGTTGCTGTTCACCCAGTCTTCAATTCTCACTTAGTCGCTGTCTATGGTATTTTTAACGTATTTGAGATCCTGCTTGGCATATAAACTAACGAGATCTTATTTAACGGTTGTAGATACTGTTCCAAAATCTTATAGCTATATGGCAGCTCAACGAAGTTTAATTGACATCTGGTTTCACTAAGCAAATATTTCTACCCTTATATTAATTCACTTTTTTTTTTCTGGATCTCTACTCTCTACGGGGCCTTCACAGTCATTGAATTGTAGTTTAGGCCAAAGCCAGGTTCTAAGGTCAGAGAGGATATACGTCGGCCTAAATAACTACATATTGAGGGTTAAGAATCCTTTTGCCTTTGATAAGAGGAGATGCAATATTTTAACATGATCTTCTTGCGATAGTTTCTTGAAAACGTACATCTCTTCCTTCCAAATTAATAGAATTGTAGATGTATCTCTTAAGACTTTTTTTTATTGCTTTTCCTAATTTATGGTCTCGCCTTTGATTATCCCATCATTTAGTATCTTTACAATTCTATCCCTTTTATGGCTTCGGTGTATAAAGTTAGTAGACCACTCGATTCTTTGATTAAGTTAATATCTACTGTAGTGTCTATGTGTACCTATGATTATCGTTTAAAATAAATGTTCTGGTAAAATCTCGATATTTTGTTTTTTCCCCCTTCTAAATGCTTGTTATTCATCCACATAAGAATAGAAGATAATATATTTGATTTTCTCGCTTTAGCACTAAATGTTCTAAGTTTTTATTGTACCATCCCAAAGTTTTTATATTACTATTAGGAAATTTAATCCCTTGGCATCAGTAGTATATTTTATGTCTCGTATTATAGTTTTCCTTTATATGTTACCTAACCAATGATACGGGATTTACCAGTGCTTGAATCAAGCATTCCTCTCATGTTTGGGGAGGCTGTAGACCTAGGCTATATTCCCCATTCTTCACGAGTGCTGAATCAAAGAACTTCCTCCCATTAAAGGACCCTGTCTTACTTCCAAAGTTCAAACTTGCAGCAAATGTTTTTATGTTGAACAGGCTGACATGAGTCTTTTCATGATTTATATAAGAATATGTTTTAATGTTGTTGGAGTTTTATTTTAATAGTTCATTACTTCTTAATTTATTTATTTCCTTTCCTCACAGGGTTATTTTACCCTCTTGGAGCCCTTAGGCTTATAGCATCCTGCTTTTCCAATTGGAGTTATAGCTTAGCCAGTAATAACAATAATAATAATAATAATAACAACAATAATAATAATTATTATAATAATATCTGATTCTTTCAAACATAAAAGTTACCTCTTTAAGGTAGTGATTTGAGAGCTTGTTGACCAACACTCGCTTGACCCTGCAAGACAAGTCTGACCTCGTATCACCCACCACATCATACAAAGTAGAAGTTGCGAATTTGTAGGTCAAACGATTTTCCGTTTTCTTACGATTAACTTACAGGAGTGAAATAAGTATTTGCCTTCTTAAGTTTTCTGAATTAGTTGACCAGCCTCTTTTCGAAAGGCAGACGTATCGTAATTTCGGAGAAATTTAACTAACACGTCTTAAATATTTTGCCTCTTGATTAGGCTACTACTAGCATTTTTTTTTAACAATGGTCGTATAATAACAGTGAGCTGAACAAATGGTTAATACGTTTTTAACTTACTAGACATTTTGTAGTTTTTCTAGTAAGCTTCTTCACAGGGGAGGCTTGAGAAGGTAGGTTTAGCTATAAATTGGTCGTAGGGATGAGGCGTAGAAGAGTTGAAATATAAAGATCGAAAGAAAGTTTCCTTGTCTTGGATAGGGACAGGCAATTTAGTTTAGTTCTCCATCCGGGTTTATACTAAATTCATGAACTTGAGCCATCATAACTGGCAGATCGTTCAACTCCCATGTGTAACCTTGGGGAAACCCCCATAGTAGTATTATGAAGTAGAAGGTAATGAAGTTGTATAGAAAGGAATTGGGAATGGAGGTAAAGTAGAAAGTTTTTCAGTCCAAAAGAGCATGCATATGTAGACATATAGTTATGCCTAGTGTTCTCTTTTATAAAGTAAAAAAAATCATTCTACTTGAATATTTGGCTGTCTGGGAGAGAGAGAGAGAGAGAGAGAGAGAGAGAGAGAGAGAGAGAGAGAGAGAGAGAGAGAGAGAGAGAGAGAGAGAGAGAGGACATGCAAATTTCAAGGTACCTCTAAAAGACCAAGCGTTTCAAGATTAATTAAATTTTTAGTTGATGTTGATTTTGTACTATAACGCAAGTGCCTCTGAATTTTACCCTATTCTTGCCGCCAATGTGTTTATATCTGCCTTCGTGGCATTATGGTTATGTTCGTATAGTAGACGGCGTTTGCTTCAAGATTCAGTCATTTTGTGTGGATGTAGGTCCTCGATCCTTGAGTAGCGGGTATAATGTTGCAATGTTGCCTGGTGTCAGGCAAGGACCATTTGCCAGTCAGTTGCGGAGGGAACAGTTTTTACCTTTCAGAAAGAACGGTCAAATATGATGCACTCTTTAGTGTTGCACTTCAATTAAGATGACTTTGGGATGAGCGAGGTCTTCGCTCCTCGAGAAGCATCTCGCTACATAAATTTCTGATGTGGTAGTCCCTTCGTATTGAGCCTCAAAGCGAAGTATGAACTCTCCAATACAGTACAATAAAAGAACATACAAATCAGGAAATTAAAAACAACAATTTTTGGTGTTTTGGTTTTATTTTAAGGAACAACTTTGTATCAACAAGTTCACACACAGCCTCCACTGTCCAATCCGTTGTAGAAGATGAATAAAAAGAGATTGACAAAGAGGGAATCGAAACCCGATTCAATTTTGGTTTGTTTTTTCTACTCGCTCCAAGTGGGATCAAATCCAAACGAAAGATAAAATAAATATGACACCTTAAAAGTTATCGCTGAGCAACCAATTCCCAAATGTATGTAGCAACAAACAGTTGAAATTTTGTTTTGCTTTTAAGAGAGAGAGAGAGAGAGAGAGAGAGAGAGAGAGAGAGAGAGAGAGAGAGAGAGAGAGAGAGAGAGAGAGAGAGAGAGAGAGAGATTATATAAGGATGTTTTAAAGATATCTAGAATATATCAAATGTTGTTTTGATGTATAGTAACTTAATACCAAAGTTATTAAATTAGTTTCTGTTATTTAATGGTCATATTGTACAATTCTAAATAACGGATGCATTACTACTTACTTTAATTCTGACAACTGACGGCGACTGAAATGATGATGAGCAGACGAATAATGACAAATGGTGTAAATGACAATAGTGATATAGATAATGGACAATGGACTGCTGTTCGTCATGACTTTGTTTACATCTTTTATACATCCTAAAGAGAAATTTTTGACGTTGAATGTTCAAAGTTATGCCCTTCAAGGTCTGCGAACCGGAGATAAAGATGAAGAAAAAGAAACGAGCCAGTTTATTAACTGTTACTAAATAACAAGGAGAAAGTTGAGCACGATGACTGAATATGACAAGATTGATGTTGTTAATTTTGCTTTAATCTGAGCTTCATTTACGGAGACAATCAAGCCTACAGCAATGCATTCATTTCTGCATAAGCAAACAAAACCCTTTTGTCATCTGGTGAAAACAAAATTTTGTTGAGATTCCGGAGCCATTTCTCCAGAAGTGGGTTGTGTTTACGGCTAAACAAATGAAACAACAGATATCTGGGACTGTGTGCTTTTAATTTAATTCTAAAAACAATTTCTTGCAACAAAGATTTCTTTAAAACATAATCAAAACAATCATAACGGAATATGAATATTAGTGCATGCAAGAAATAACTTCTTTACAACGTCAGTAACCTTTGGACCAATCAATTCGCATTCAAGAACCTGACATTTTTTTTTTAGTGAAGTTTGTGTCTATACATACACGCATCCACATATACGTATATGTACTCACAAAATACTTGTTTTTTTTATTGACTTGATGTATTGATGTCAACAGCTCCTTATGATTTCCAACTCTCTTCGGTCATACCGTGGTGGACGTATGCCCGCGCATGCATGTTCTGGGAAACTGGGTCTGATAAAGTAAGTGTCTAGATTTCTCAGGACAAGATGGCAGAAGAAAAAAATGAAGCACCTTTAAGTGGAAATGATATGATGCCAAGCATGGTGTTACGTTTAAAATACGTTCGACACGTGTTCCGAGGATCTCTGTTGTACGTAAATTGTGTGATGAGAGAGAGAGAGAGAGAGAGAGAGAGAGAGAGAGAGAGAGAGAGAGAGAGAGAGAGAGAGAGACAGCGGTATAGCTGACATATGTTAAATATTTTATATTCTATCCAACAGTTAACAACCTAATACAAGATAGTGAATAACAAAGAAAGATTCTTTTCCCAACAATGTCATCACCAAGATTTAACAAAATATTACGACCAATTTTCGTCCTTATTGTCATTAACATTATTTTAGTGAAGTTTGTTATTTATCACACGAAAGGAAAAAAAAAGGAAAATACTCCATAAAGGAATTTATGATGTCGCTTTTATCAACTTTGACCGCACTCCATGGGGGTTAAACAAAGATATCACGTGTTCTAGGTTCATCTTCAAGCCACCGTTGTCGCGTCTTCAGTTACAATCTGCTGCATTTGATTGATTATTAATAATAATAATGATAATGAGATTAATAAATGGATTAAATATCACTGGAACTATGAAAATACTAAAAAAACATCACACTGCTGCTGCTGCTGCTGGCGAGAGCTAAAGTGTCGAGGACGGTCTAATAGAATACCAGCTATGATCTCTTCATTCTAAGTTATGATCATACATACACCATGCTTAAGGACACATGCAAACATACATGCGTATATATATATATATATATATATATATATATATATATATATATATATATATATATATATATATATATATATATATATATGCATATGAGAGAGAAAACTGTGTCCCAATAGTAATGTGACGCAAACAGCAACACAAAAACAATCTGTAAAATTTTCTAATTAATCTAATGTTTAGGTACAGCCAAATTTAAATGTTATTTTCTTTTACAAATGCATTAACCAATAGTTAGCTGGTTTAACAGACACTTTGTAATCTCTCTCTCTCTTTCTCCTTCTCTCTCTCTCTCTCTTCCTGGGGCACCTTAATCTACTAAAAAAAAGATGGCGTTGCAGCAGCATTATTTATTTATTCTTTGGAAATTCAGGTCTCCCCAGGAGTAACGATAACGTCACTTAAATGGAGTGATGTCATGACGATGGCGTCATTTGAATGGTGTGATGTCATGGCCGCTGTGCACTGCTCAACATGCACAAAAAAAATAACAAGAACACCTAATCTGGTTGAGGAGAGACAATGTTCATTTCCTCACATAAATAACAAAACGTAAAAGTGATCGACTGAGATGTGATTACAATCTAGAAAGAAAATTTGGAAAAGAAGAAATGGATTGTTGCACCAGGACACAGGCAGGAACCTTATTCGAAAGAAGAGCCACTCTTCTCACCACGAGAGAAAATATCTATCATTTCCAGCCAATATATCTCGTAAGGCTCTTTTGCTGCATGAAGGAGGAGATTTCTCACGTTTTTTTCTTTTCATAATAACAAAATTGACTATCAAAAAACACCTGTCGGTCAGTAAAAGTTTGAGAATTTCAAAAGAACTTTCATCGTTAGCAGAGAACTCCTTACCATCATACAAAAGGCACTCAAGTAGTTTTATGTTTCTCAAAACGTTTGTTGTAGGTCTTCCACTAGCGAGAGGAATGAATCATATCCACAAATAATAAACGAAGAGGGAAGTTATCAGCGCTCAGTTTCATCTTTGCTACTGATAGGAAATAAAAACTCACGCTGACACAGGAATTAACACTGGCTAGAATTATTATCAAATAATATTACTGGTTATCATGAATCGTTATCATAATTAATAAGGAGCAATTCACTAAAGAAAAAAAGAATGATAATGGCCCCTTGACAGCATGAGGAATATTATGAATGATGACTGAAGATCGAAGTGTACAAGAAGCCTTTGCCAGCCCTTCACGAGAGTTAATCATGTTTCTCATAAAGGGCAAGGAAAGGCTTGGTCTGTTACAGAATGGGCAGATGACATCTGTGATGAAGAAACTGTCTACGAAAAAAAAACTGCTCTGGTACGTTATTTTCTAAATTTACAGTATACTGCATATGTAAATACAAATGCTTATACACAGGCATATGATTACACTATGCATGAGCACATAATGTTGCAAATTTAGTTGGAATTTTGCAGAGACACACCACTAGAAGTCCAACTGCAACACAACCTGTATGACCGGTACATGCAACCTCCATTGGGTAGCTCTGGAGCTTAGGACTAAGTACAAACGTCCTTACTAACACCAAACTATAAATTAATAACAAAATGAATTTCTAACAATTCTTTCTAAATTGTAAAGGAACTAAACAATCATTCTGGTTAAGCGTGATGCCTCCTAGTCAACCGAATGTCCAAATGATATAGCATTTAAAACAAAAATAGTCTTCTTTTCCCTACTAAAAGACCCTACCGGCAGGACAGCAGCTGAGGCCAGCCGATAGGCACAAATATTGCATATAAGACAATGAAATGACAATACACAAGTTTATTTTCAAAAGACAAAAACATAGTACAAAAAGTTAATACTATGCTACAAGTGCATTGCATTTAAGAGAAAAAAATGACAATTTGAGCTAACAAAAGAGAGAAAAATGCAAAATATCAAGCAGAAACATGTAATTCTTCCATACAGTAATTCTCTACTGATAAACCAAAAAATAATAGATAACATCAGAATCCAATGACTGAAAACTGAACAAATACAGTGATGATGCCTTTTCGCTCCCCTCCTCTCGTTTATTTATATGTTTAAATTTTTAAGTATTTGTTTCTCTGTTTATGTCTTCGTGTTCCTCTGCTGAGAAACACCCGGGGAGACCTGATGCAGACAGTCGTTATGTATGCTTCTCCTCTGTACATTGCCTCTATTCAAAAGTCAATATGACCTCTGGCATTAAAGAGGCGTTTCGTTATATAATTCTCTTAAAAATTGACCAGTACTAGAAATTACAATAATATAAATCTGTACTGAAATTGACAAATATTATCATGGATAGGTGGATAGAAAATCTAGTGCCTATTATGCAAGTACGGCGAGAGTGAACCACCGGGGTGTTGTGGAGTGACTATACAGCTGCTCGAGTCTTTCCATTGTTGAGTCGACGTGGCTGAAGTCACAGTCAATGGTAGCAAAAGATGCTATGTACAGAATAACCCCAGCCATTATTAGAGTGAGTTTGTGGTCAGGTTATGAAGGAAATGAGGCACAGCCAAAACACTCCACGAGGGACAAAGAGCTCATCCATTATTTTTTTGCATTTTTAAATCAATTTCTAGTTTTCTCATCTTTTGTTGACACCGAGACCTACACGGAGTTCAGCAGAGATGGCTCTCTTTGACGTACTTCTCTGTTTTCTATTTTATATTTTTGCCTCTTCCTCCCAACCCCTAGGTCAGCATAGGTTGGCTCAGGTGTGGGTGGGTGGATAGGCAGGGTCATTATGAGCTCTGAACCGCCCACCTGAGGACAGCGGCTACAATGGTGGTGCTGGTACAAAAAGGGACGGCTCACACTTGGGCGGCAGGACGCGGCACGAACCATAACAAAATAGAGATTCTGACAGCACACACACACACACGCACACACACGTGAGCAGGCAAGTCGCAGGCATAATCTGCTGAGGAAGGCACGGGGGGCGGCCAAGGCGCAGGATTGCCCTGCAGGGCTGCCATATAGACTGCTGCTGCTGCTACTGCACGGGCACTCCCTGAGGTGGGACTACTACGGCGAGTGTGTGTGAGTCTCACGTGGCGGCGACGGCAGCAAGGAAGGTAGCCTTAACCACCTTTATCCTTGCTGGCTGCTACGACAGAAGTTTGAAGAACATCAATGCCAACGACAAATTTAGGAAAAGGATGAGCATGACTAGCCGCTGGCGGGAGAACCAATCCTGTTGGGGGAGTCATCATGTTAGTTCACGTTGGTTTAGGATCATAGGTAAGTTATGCACTTTGAATTTGAATCAATATATCTGCTTAACACACAAATCAAAATAACTTCAGTATAAAATCATCGAAAAATGAGGTATGGCAGGGTTCAGTCTAGAAGTGTGGACATCCAAATTAAGTAGTATCAAAAACTGATGATGAAAAGAAGTCCTAACTGAAACTATTGTTAACCTAAATACAATCCATAAATCATAAATACATATACAAGCTTCTTATCTACGCTTAACGTTATTGATCATTATTGTTACGTATATCAAAACCATTATAAATTCTCATACTGTATTTCATCAATTTTCATGAAATTATCAAGGAAGGATTTACTTGCAGTGCCTTATTATGTACGTACTTGGAAAAGCTAAATAAAGGTAACTGTAAGGTGATTCCTAGAAATTTAGTATTGCTTGATTGAATATGTCCTTTAATGTAGGTATAGAGATCTAATAATTGTATGAAAATGCGGGATAAACATGAATTTCAAAATCACTTCAACCATTGCGTATTGGGCGTTGTACTTACTTGGACCGCAGGACTCGTGAGGTATAAGAGTGGGTTTGCCCTGTACAAAGCGGCCTCCTCTGCCTGGCGACGGAACTCCTGCCTTTGGGCTGAACTCAGAACAGAAGCTTCCTCGCGTGGCATGATGTTAATTGGCAATGCTTGGACATCTGGCAGCGACTTCTTTCGTTTGACAACAGGTGGTGGCGCCACCTGGATGAAGGAAGGGGTAGAATGAATCTACACTTATGGCAAAACTGATAAATTGTCTAACTTGAATAGCGTGTTTAAATTATTATTATATTTATTATCATTAATTACTAGCTAAGCTACAACCCCCTTTGGAAAAGCAGGATGCTATTATCCCAAAGGCTCTAACAAGGAAAAATAGACCAGTGAGGAAAGGTGACAATGAAATAAATAAACTAAAAGAGAATAAATTAAAAACTTAAATGAAATATTTAAAGAACAGTAACAACATTAAAATAGATTTTTCATATATAAACTATAAAAACTTAAAAAAAAAAAAACAAGAAGAAGATACTGTACATAAGATAAAACCAGGATGCCAGAGAACTGATAATCAATCAGTCAATAAGTGTCACAACTAAAAATATATTAAAATATATAGATATTGGAATGACGGTTATTTCAAACTGTCGCTCCCAGCTCTGTGCTGCTTAGCCTCCCAGACGCAAAGTCAGGAGGTATGGCGTCTGAAAAATGTGAAGACAATTTTGTTGTTTTTAAATTCTTCATTACAGGCAAGGAGTTGGAGGGAGAAGCAAAGAGAGTACGTTAACATAGATCTGAGGGGCATACCTATACCTTGGACCCCCCAGGCAATATGGGATCGACCCCCTAAGGCTCCCATGAACAAACAACACCGCCCAAGATTACCACGCTTTGGGCCAGTTTGAAGATAGCCACGACTAACGGCTAACGTCCATTACCCTTTGTGCAATTCAAGATAAGAATCATTATCTTTTTGTAATATAATCTAAGATTGATAATTCTCTCTTTGCAGTAGATCTCTCCGCTGTCCGATCCTTAAATTTGTATTGATACATGTAAGAGCACTTATTCAGTATTCAGTTAAGGAAATTAACTATTTAAAGAATCTTTGTCGCTACCAATTGTTGATTTGTCTTTTGAAATTGTCAAGTGCTTGAGTGACTTTGTAATTCTCTAATTGAAATTATATGAATTGACAACAATGTGCTCGAGTGTACCCTCAAGCAAGAGATACTTCACCTAAGAATCCTCACATACTAAAACAAACATTATCTCATTAAAAATAATGTAGCTCATAAATGGAATAATTGAAAAACGCACTATGATTAACAAAGTGATATACAAAACATTAGTTGGGCTCTCTTCATATTTCAGATGTCTTCAGGATCTCTTCCAAACAATGCATCGAATATAGAGTCCCAAACAATATCTTGCCATGAACCCTTACTTCCCATCCAAATGAATATACAGTACAGCATCACTATGAAGTATTGATGTACAGCACCATACACAACGTACGTCCATGAATCATGTCATGCTGGTATGCTTTTCATAATTAATTCTAAGATAAGAAGTATTGATGTACCCTACACAAAATATGTCCAAGAATCATGTCATGCTGGTATACTTTTCATAATTAATTCTAAGATAAGAAGTATTGATGTACCCTACACAACAGAGCTATATAAACGAAGAACATAGATCTTGACTGATTTTATACAAATATTTTGAGTACCTGCATTTATTAAAAAGTAATTGCATTACTAGAACTAATTTCAGAAAAAGCTCTACAATATATATCTTTCTTTCTTTTTAACACCTCTGACCATTTTACCACTGGGGTATTTTAAATGAGCTATCATTTATTGAAAACGATAAAAAATCTATACAAGCATCTTCAGAAACATCTCAATATCTGAATATTTCATTCCACTAGGGTGAATAAACAGTGACTTACCTTGACTTGCGCCTGACGCCTGACAATAGGATTAATGTAGAGGGATTCTGTGCGTTTAACGGATCCCAGTCCCATAGGAGTGGGTGGACTAGCTGGGATCTCTTGACCACAAGCCCTTTGCCTCAAGAGTGCTTCTGCCTCCTGCTGTGTTGCTGGGATAGTGTAGGGAACAGTGAAGCCACCACCGACTGAACCATTTCCTGTGAGGGGAGGAGCCTCGCCCGATATTATAGACGCTGGTCTTGAAGAACGCCTTGATCCACCAGTAATGGGTACAGCAGCTTCATCCTCATAAACCCCAGAATCAGGGGTCCAGTCTTGGGCAGTGGTTCGTTGAGCTGATGGAGCACGGGATCTTGGGTTTATTAATTCTGGCGGTACTGGAGTCTGTCCACGGGAAGCAAACCTGTCCACTGATCTGTCTCTAGAAGGCCCTCGAGATGGGGGTCGATTGTAATGATCAAAACGATCGTTCATGATAGCACTTGAAAATCCACCATATTCCATTCCCTTTTGCTTTAACCCTCGCGACGATGCACGACTATCAAGTGCATTGCCTATATGATGTAATGAGCCATCAAGGCCAGGATTTGCATGTACAGATGTTCTTTGAGGACCTCCAAGATCAGCTTGAATGTCACCACCGCTTAAGCTGTAAGCTGTGTAGCCTGGACCTCCCCCGCCTCCAGGAGGTGGTGATAAAGAGTCGGCCTCTTGCGTTACTGTTGCATCTGTTCTTGAAATGTAATCATCCATTCCGCCCTTGGCGTACAAAGATTTGGATCTTGGACCTCCACTCTCGTCTTTTGGCTTTGCTGGAGGCAATTTGGATATGTCTGTATGTCCTCCACGTGCTGCCAGGTTCGCTTTGATTGCATCGACTCCTAAAATATCAGTCAGAAATTAATATAGGTCAGAGATTTTAGAGGTACAATGCATGTATATATAAACATATATTTTATATACCAGTATATATATATATATACATACATACATATACCCAGGCACTTCCCCCAATTTTGGGGGGTAGCCGACACCAAAAATGAAACAAAACAAAAAAGGGGACCTCTACTCTCTACGTTCCTTCAGCCTAACCAGGGACTCAACCGAGTTCAGCTGGTACTGCTATATATATATATATATATATATATATATATATATATATATATATATATATATATATATATATAGTACACATATATAAAACTTAAATGAATTAAATAACTAAACTGGCAACTAACAATGTTTTCATTGAAGGAGCAATTTTAGCATTACCCACTCTCCAATAACATATACATCTATGAGAACAATATAGACAAAGATCTTTCATATAAATTATGTGAAAATAATGACTGTAAGTCACACTACATAATATGTGGACCAACAGAAACAGTGTAGTAAGTTGGGATTAATAACACTAAAAAACATTAATTGTATTCAAGAGATATGAATGAATAGTCTAAAGCTTTACCCCCCTTTTACCTGGTTGGTGGAAATCTGGAGCAAATTGTTTGGCAAAAATTCTGGCTATATCCGAGTCCTCCCTAGCATGGACTGCTGATATATCTGCCTGTTCAGCCTTGCCTCGTGCTGTGGCAGTCCTGTAATACAAAAATAGAAATGAATAACAGCAAAATTACAAATGAAAACAAAATAATAAACTCACGTTCACTGGCACATAAACTTACAAAACATACAGTTTTCTACTCCATCTAGAACATTACAGAATGGATAAAAAGATATAGGGTGGAAATAATAAGTGTCTTTGATAGAAGCTCAACCCCAAAATGAACATGCAACAATTCTATGCAAAGTTTTCTTTGGTATGTAACAAAAATGAGTACACATAATAACTGTCCAAACTTTTCTGAAAATCAATTTCCACGCAGAAGCACTGTAAGATGTCTCTTTAGTAATTACGGACTGCCAAACCTAAATGAATTACTCTGGCAAAAATTCCAATGAATATTTCTATTCAAGGACAGACAAGATGAGACACTACCCCTCAAGATGTCAGTTCCTTAATGCATGAGAGCTGTAGGACACATACATATGTTACAGATTGTAAGGTTAATAGGTTTACAGAATGTAGAACTAAGGGATGAAATGGTGCATTTCTAAGATCAGTTATAGATAGTAAGTCAGTGTCACATAGTTACTTGTTGAAGGAATCTGAAATTTGGGGCTAATTGTTTAAAGGACTGCATTATTGAGCTTTAGAATTATAGGAGTTGCAATATAAGGTTCAATGATGAATGAATAAGCATTATATGGTTATAGGTTTCAGGAATCCGGGCTCTAGTCTCAACAGTTGGCTTTAATTTGGGTTGCAGGAATTCCTTTGGGTTATAGGGGTCCATGTTGCGAAGATATAGGGTTACTGACAGTGGCTTTGTTTTTTGCATAGCCAATATATGACTATAAAAAGATAGAAGAATATTGGACATCTTTTAAATGGATTGCCTCCACACAATATTTTTTCTTCAGATAAATGTAAAAGCAAACAGGTGAGTTTGGAATTCGAGAGGTTGTTTAACTTGCCAGCCGTAATATATATAACATTATATGTTAGGTTCCTACACCTGGGAGCTATTGTATAATATATATATATATGTATGTGTATATATATATATATATATATATACATATATATATATATATATATATATATATATATATATATATACACATATATATATATATATACATATATATATATATATATATATATATATATATATATGTATACACACATAGATATATATGTATACACACATACAGATATATTTATATGCAAACAGATATATATATACATATATATATATATATATATATATATAATATATATAGTATATATATATACATATATATATATATATATATATATATATATATATATATAATACATATATATATATATATATATATATATATATATGTATTATAGCCACGAAAGGAAAAATGAAAAGACTTGATTGGAGTTAGTACTTTCGTTCATTAGGGACATCAATAGACTCAACATTGTTGAGTCTGTTGATGTCCCTAATGGACGAAAGTACTAACTCCAATCAAGTATTCATCACGTGTCAGTTTTTGTGATTTCTAACACACACACACATATACATATATACAGCATATATATATATATATATATATATATATATATATATATATATATATGTGTGTGTGTGTGTGTGTGTGTGTGTGTGTGGAGATAAATATATAACAATTAATTCTGTAGATATTGTTTGCATCATTTGAGTTTTGGGCATGATTCTTTATGGAGTGTGTTTACTCCCTCTAATATCAAACTCCCCTTTGTCCCAAAATAACAATTCCTATCATGAATAATTGAGGTTGCCTTACCACACCACCCACTTCATGTCAACTTAAGATATTCAAATGGATTAAAGTGAAATAATTTCTGAAAACATAAAAAATTATAATCCCTTTAAGTGATTCCTTACATTAGGCTTTGCTCTTCTCTTTGCGCCTCTTGGTATAGTTACAATAAAGTTGTGAGGAATTATTGATAAGTCATTTCAAGATCATTCATATTGGGCTAGTTGGGGTTTTCTCTGTCAACCCTTGTTATTTTAAGCCCCATTGAATCAAGCACTTCAATAACACTCAAATTCTCTCATATTAGGAGCTGACCACAAGAAGAGTCCCCTTCCCAGGAACTCACCTAGAAATAGCAATATCCTCCTTCTGCATAGCAATTTTTGCTGCTCTTTGGGCGGCTGCAACGGCTGCTTCAATTCGCTCTCGGAATTTAGCTGAGCGAATGAGGAACACGTGCTTCTTCTTGTTCGATGTAATCAAGACGTTGTTCTTGTATTTGCCTTCTTCTTTTGTGCCATCCTGCGTGATAAAAACAGGAGACAGAATGATTAGTATTATGAAAGGATGGAATTATGAGAGCAAAAATAGGAGACAAGATGTGCAACAGGAAACGATGGTTAAAAGACAATTGTAGGTATAGTTGTAGAGAAAAATGGTTAGGTTTAGCTCATGGAAATAAAGCCAAATATGAAATGATATACGTACAGGTATTAGCTCCTACTGAAATTATTAATCTCACGATTTCTTAACGAGAATTGATGTAAAATTAATTTTATTGATTCATCCTAATACAAGTACAGGGGAGACATTCTACTTAAAATAGAGTACTGTAATAATATTGAATATAGGAAGCTAAAACACACAAATTAGCAATGACACAGATCTCATAAATCTATATTTTAACACACAAGAAGAATACTTTGCATAATCGTAGTTTTGGAAAAGTATTGCAAAAATACTTGTTACAAAGATATTTTGAAATTTTACATTTAATTTGGTCTCAGAGCAATGCTACATCTTTTGATATCTGTTGTAAATATTATGCTTTAGTTTCTATGATTCAACATTGAAAATTTTGTTGCAAAGAACATAGAATAAAAAACAAAACAATTGCATTCTTTTATTTTAACCAAGTTTACAGGAAGTAAGGAAATCTTTTCGAATAAAAGAAAGAACATCATATATTTTTTTTCTAATCTAATTCATGACTATCTATAAACAAAATATTAAAAAATAAACAAAGAGAGTGAAAGAGAATTTATCTGCAACTGAATTTAATTGCTAAACATGGCGATCTCCATGACACAAATGCTGCTACCTTTCTTGTCATGATATTTTTTTGGGCACATTTCTTCCATCTACGAAAAAAAAAAAATAAAAAAAAAAACAGAACTAATGTCTGAATGAAGACAAAAAATTAAAGTACACTTTAAAGGAATACCGTGAAAGTATTTTTGTTCGCGGTGTACCAATTTTCGTGGTCTTCATGGGTGGGCAAATCCACGAATTTACAAATCCAACGAAAAGTTTTTTCTTTAGTTTGATGTAGGAGTTTCTCATGATGCGAATGGTAGTCTCGCTAACTTTATAATCATATGGATCAAGAAAGTAATCACTAAGCAACTTCTATAAGCTTTTGAATTTTTCTTTCTCTGAATGAAAGAGAAAAAACAGCAAATTGGAGCAAAAACTACCTGGAATCAGAGTGATTGAGAAACTCCTGAAATAGGGATAATGTTACAACAGTGGCACCACCTTTCACTTTGTATCATAAAAGTCTCAAAACACACGAGAGTTGCCATGGAGAAGGGTCCTCAAGTAGGTACACAAAAAAAAAGTGTATCTACATTTATGAATTATTTGTTTCTTCAAATGTCTCACTTCCTTGAATTTCCACAAGATTTGGATAGCCAATTTATCTAAATAGCAGGATAAATGTTCTGAATATGTAACATAGCTTGAAAATGACTTTCTACATTTAATTGTTACATGGAAAAAGTTATTTTGTATTCTTACAGCCACCATAATATTTGGTGGGTTCTTCTGATATTTGATTTCTGGCAATTCCCTACGGCAGGGGGATGATTGGTAACCCTTCTCAAAACAGTAAGGAATATTCGTTTGAATAACCTATATTGATTTTAAGATATATTGCAGTTCAATCAATACAAACCTTAAATGGTTCTCATTTTGAACTGGGATAGTCTATATGGCAATAAGATGAGAAAGGTAACAAATGTCGTATCTCCTTGGAGATATAACATGATGCCCCGAAAGTGGGAGACGTCTCTTTGTCGTCTCCGCATTGGTCACACACGGTTGACACACAAGTTTCTTCTGAAGGGCCAACACCAACTGTATTGCAACAACTGTTTGGTACCTTTAACAGTGAGGCATTTGTTGACCGAATGCCCCAATTATAATAACTTGAGAAATAGATATCTGTTTGAGGCTTGAGGTGAGGATGGCAGGTTCATCCTGGCCAAGATCCTTGGACATGATGTGTCGTACAATGCTAGTGGCCTTTTTAAATTGATATCAGAAGCGGGTCTTCTTAATTCTATTTAACTTTCATAACATATTTACTTCTAGTGGCATTTTTAAATCTATATCAGAAGCAGGTCTTCTTGATGCTATTTAACTTTTATAACATATTTACTTATCTGTTTTTAATTGAATATTCTTTTAATATCTATTTATAATAAACGATATCGGCGTCAATGACCTTCGAGGTCAGGATGCCAGAGAACTTCAAATCAATCAATCAATTAATCTCATTTTGAAATACTTGTTTATGGCAAGATTCTCACCAAGCAAAGAATTGTTGTTGGTGAATCCACTGATAGATAATGATAATCTTCAAAAGAAGAGAATATAATTTTGTCAATATAAAGAAGAGTACAGTATTTGACATAAAATCTAACAGTAAAGTGTTTATATAATCTTATCCTCGTATTTATAGATGTTGCATTTATGCATTGTTTACACTTCTTTTGTTACGCTTATGTTTAGTATGACATCCTAAATTATTGCTTTAATGTCTTTTGTTTTTGTAAATGATATTATTAAAAATTTACCTTGTGAATTATGAGAAGTGAGGAATTACTTTTGAAAACTGTTAGTTCGTTTGGTAGATTAAATATTCATGACAGTGTCTTTATAATTGATTACCTGGAAATGCCTGAATTCACTGCTATACATCCCATGGTCAAGCAGAGTTTTGACCTGGTGTTCACAAAGGGTCAAGGTCAATTCTATGGTTCCAACCCAGTCTCCAGTCATAGAGCACCTAATACTGGGCTCACATTATCATTTATATAAGGTGACAAGAATAGGAAAAAGCATAAAGACACCAATGTTATCCTTAGAAAGGGGATTGCTCATTGAAAAACAATAACTTTCTTAGATAATTATTAAATGGATGGAGATTTACCAGCTTCAATGAGCCAAACTTGACTGAAATTGGCATTAGGAACAGATCTGGTTGCTGCCTTGATTTGGTTACATGATAGTGGGCCTATCTTAGTATTTCTGTTGGATTTCATAATACAATTATGTTTATTACATTTATAATCATCTGGTATTAAAATTTGGATATGCTGCGAGTGAACCACATGTGAATAAGGAATTCTAGATATGCTATTATTCTACTGGAAAATATTTCTTGACCAATACCTAATCCAAAAAGTTTTATTTAAACAGAGTTCATGTTTTTCTGGCATAGATGGAGAAAATTTTTGATGTGAAAATATTTTGAACTTTTTTATATTAACTCATTACAGATTTTTAAGTCATGAGTATATCGTTTTCACCAATTTGTTGCTTTTCTTCTTTCTCTTCTTTGGTACAGGATACATAAACATAAAACCAGTGACCTTCCAAGATTAAAACTTTACTTCGAAGACCGATAAGACAGTCTGCCCTTACAGTTTTTGTAACCAATTTCTTTTCATCTTTTAAAATCTCTGGACAAACACCTGCTTACCTAAAAAAAAGCCAAATATTCTTTCCTCAGCTGGAAAAGAAGATGAACAACGAATATTAAATAAAAAGTGACATGACCTCACCTTGAATGTAGTGACGCCGTAGCCATATTTCTTGTTGTTGTACCATTCTCCTTCGTACTTGAGTCCGTCCGTTCTTTCCGACACGCCAAATCCACACCGTTTGTCGTTCTTCCATTCTCCCATGTAGTTTTCGACCACGCTGGCGTCGAGCTGTTCATCCTGCTAAAATGAGTAATGCCAGATTCAGCTTCCTTGCAAAAAAATGTCTCTCTCTCTCTCTCTCTCTCTCTCTCTCTCTCTCTCTCTCTCTCTCTCTCTCTCTCTCTCTCTCTCTCTCTCTCTCAGTATACCTCACTTATTCTATCATTGTTTTACGGCATTTGTGCAACGTAAAAAAGCTAAACATATGATATCAGATACATTAATTTCTATCAGATCATTGTAATTTACATCCCTGTACATTTAATGGATTAATGAACACTTCTGATATGTGAAAAATCATTATTCACACAGCTTTAACTACATCTACAGGACCCACACCATATAAAGAACAATAAATGCTACACACACTACCCTCCACAGTAAGTACACCCACACACCACAAAATTAACGTCAATGAACACTCGCAGTCACTGTGCATAAAACTTTTAAAAAATGGCAAATTTGTATTTTAAAAACAGGACATGAAGATAATATGAGGTCGCAAGGCATTGATGGAAGCACATGTTGAGGCCATTCCTTGTTAAACTGAAGTCTGTTTCTATTTCATAATGTACTATTCCAAAAATGCTTGCTTGACAGCACGACAATTTGTTGAATGCAAAAGAATCATGGCGAAACATACATAAAAAAAGACCAATCACTTCTAATTAACAAACTTCATGATAAACATGACTATGACAGACAAATTCTAAATGTCTCTGGAACACTTTTCAATAGAAATGAAGACAATGAGATGCATAAAAAGAGAAAAAAAAATGCCATTGAATCACGTCTATGCACTGTTCACTTTCTCTAACTACGTTGCAGCCACTTATGAAGCACACTAGAAGAAAAAGAGAAATGACAAACGCTTGATAGAACGGTTAAAACAAAGATGGGTCAGTGACATTTCATGATAGGTCATTCTTGACAAGTCGTTTTGGGTAGAAGATGATATTTGATAGAACAATGTAGGGTATGGGACTGTAGTTTTCTGAGAGTAGGAATGTTTGATTATCTAGGAATTGCATTTTATGTCTTGCAGTTTTGAGAGCTGATATTATGGGTTATTTTGAAAGAAATTTAATGTTCTTTACGGTCATTTTAGAAATGTATTAAGCTATGCAGTACTTAAAGGAATAAACTAAAATATGTTGCTTTTGTGTGCTTTGTTAATCCAACTTCTTATATAACTAAGGGTTGAAATTTGGCTTCTTAATATTTTTCATTGTTTTTACTCTAAGATAATGAAATGCCACTGAAAACGAACAGATGCCATATTAGAAATAGTTAACGGTGTCTGTAGTTACAGGAACAGTCAGCAGAAACAACGGCACCAGCAGCAGAAGCAGCAGCGCTGGCGACATCAGCAGGCAGAGCAGAAACAGCAGCAGCCGAAAAAAAATCTACTAGACTGGCGCTAGACGCACTACACGTACCAACCCTACCTCGATGATGAAGGAAGCATTGGAACCTTCGTCCGGAACGTCACCGGTAGTATACGCCGACTGGCCTGAGTCTGTGGACATCCACGAAGCCGAAGACCCCGTTGATCGGATGGAACCGGACGCGCGCCCACTCTGGATATCTCCCGTACTTCTCTGCCGTCGCATCTTGAGGCCCTGTCGACATTCCGGCAGGTTGAGTATCAATGGCAGATGAAGAAACAACACAAATCAATTATCTAATTATCCTATCTTCTGGAATTTTGGGCCTCACTATAATATATTCCATAGTTGCTCTCAACAGACTTATATGATCTGCTGTAGGTTTTTGAACATTTATTTTTACTTGCCTACTTCTTGAATACTGTGTATCTATAGTATTTACATGACTATTTATTTATTAACTTGTTAATTTTTAGTTATATGCATTTTTTTATCTTTATTTGACTTGACTTATCTTATATATATTATATTATGTGAATAATAATAATAATAATAATAATAATCCCAAGATCCAATATTACTATTACCTCATAATGTTATAATATAATACATATTACGAACTCCTACAAATGGCCTTAAAATCTAATGGAGGTAAAATACTCACTTGAGTATTTCAATTTCGCAAACACTAACCTAAAATTAACCAGGAAATAACCAAAACCAACAGAAATGATCACTTGATGGTTGTATCAAATGATACTGTGATACATTTGTTTATATAAACACTCACACAATATATAAAATAAAAACACGAACACACACATAATATATACATATATATATATATATACACACACACACACACACATATATATATATATATATATATATATATATATATATATATATATATATATGTGTGTGTGTGTGTGTGCGTGTGTTTATGTTGAACATGCTGACATAAGTCTTTTTGTAGTTTATATATGACCCATCTGCTTTGACGTTGTTACTGTTTTTAGAAAGATTTATTGTTAATTTGTTCTCATCATTTATTCATTTCCTTATTTCTTTTCCTCACTAAGCTATTTTTCCCTGTTGGAGCCCTTGGGCTTATATCACCTTGCTTTTCCAACTAGGGTTGTAGCTTAGCAAGTAGTAGTAATAATAATAATAATAATAATAATAATAATGTAATACTTATCTAAACTATTTTACTCAACTTTTTTTTAATAAAGGAAGTATAAATGATAAATCTATAGGAAATCTGACATTATCAGCATCTGAGAACATCCGTCTCTTACAACCTTGAAGGTAACTCGTTTGAAAAAAAAAAAAAATATTCTCTTTATCACTTGATGTTTACTTCTAATGAAATGGGGAATAGCAAATAAGGATACCAGACTCCAAAATAAGATTTTAGCATTTTCCCAAAATTGAACATATTTACTGATACTAGACATTATGGATTTTATAAGGCTCCTGTCTCAAACATTGGTTCTATTATTACTCAGGTACTGAGGAGTTCAAGGTAGGGAGATATTCTTATCTTCAATAAAAAAAAATTCATAATTCTTCAGGAACTTTTTGTTACATTTTCCAAATAGACATGAATTTATGTGCTTTACGGGCTTTACAAATATCTTAAGAAATAGAAAACTCATGGAATACGGCTTAGGAATATGTATATGTATACGTCATGAGACTACACATATGCAATTTATCTGGAAATCTTTCTTGAGATATACTATATATATATATATATATATATATATATATATATATATATATATATATATATATATATATAATATATATATATATATATATATATATATATATATATATATATATAATATATATATATATATATATATATATATATATATATATATATAATATATATATATTTTATATATATATATATATATATATATATATATATATATATATATATCATTGTATACATTTATACCTTTTGCATCTCATTCCTAAGGTACACAAACTCCTAGCCTAGTATACCCAACTCACCTTGAATACATTTTTGATGTTACTCGATTTCTCCACAAGACTGCCTCGTCTTCTGGGCACTTCGTCACTTCTCGCCCGTAACACGAACCCGCCGCGCCCGTCGTCCACCTGAAATCAAAGGGTAGTCTCAGAAACTTACGTTAGTTCAGCACACTCTGTGGTGAATCACTTCAGGGTCAAGTTAGAGGAAAATTTTCTTAACTTGTGATGAATCACTTCAGGGTTAAGTTAGAGAAAAATCTTCTTAACCTGTGACGAATCACCTCAGGGTTAAGGTAGAGAAGAGTCTTCTTAACCTGTGATGAATCACTTCAGGGTTATGTTAGAGGAAAATCTTCTTAACCTGTGATGAATCACTTCAGGGTTATGTTAGAGAAAAATCTTCTTATCCTGTGATGAATCACCTCAGGGTTAAGTTAGAGAAAAATCTTCTTAACCTGTGATGAATCACCTTAGGGTTAAGGTAGAGAAGAGTCTTCTTAACCTGTGATGAATCACTTCAGGGTTATGTTAGAGGAAAATCTTCTTAACCTGTGATGAATCACTTCAGGGTTATGTTAGAGAAAAGTTTTCTTAACCTGTGATGAATCACTTCAGGGTTATGATAGAGAAAAGTCTTCTTAACCTGTGATGAATTACCTCAGGGTTAAGTTGGAGAAAAGTCTTCTCAACCTCTGATGAATCGTTTCAGGGTTAAGGTAGAGAAAAGTCTTCTTAACTTAAAAAAATTTTTTCATACAAAGCTAAAGTCAAATACGATTTAAAATTCCTATATTATGTGTTTTTCCTATTTATATTAAACTTAAAGAAGTTTTTAGCCAGCATTTTCTCTTTGCTGTTCAGCTAACTGCGTATAATTACATGTACCTGATTTTTCTAGTGATAAGAACATCCGATCATAAACTAGAATATTATTTTTTTTATCAACCTTATTTTCATGAACTTTTCACACTAAAGCTTATGTTTTTTAATCTAATTAAATTGCAATTTCTATTTATAACATTTATGTAAACATCTGAAGGCAGATAGTAAAAAAATTCCAGTAACTTGAAAAAAAATTTAGATCAGGTTTTATCATTTATTCTAAATATTTATGGAATAATTCTATAGTAAATAACTACTACACCCAAACGCCTGCTTTATCTAATTTCACTTAGGATTAATAATCATTTGATTACAAGTAGAAGTTTTTTTTCCTAAGATGTATAAGAATATTTTCAGATTACATGCTACAAAAACTTTAAAACATTTATGTCATTAAAGGAGAAGTAATGGAGTCCACATCGCATACATAACATACACAGCAATTGATTTGACAAATACACAATTCAAAATTATCTAGACACAGAGAGAGAGAGAGAGAGAGAGAGAGAGAGAGAGAGAGAGAGAGAGAGAGAGAGAGAGAGAGAGAGAGAGAGAGAGAGAGAGAGAAAGCAGAGCAACTCTTTTTAAGCCCATTCGTCGAGACTACATTTGGCTGATAAAGATTCCACTGGCCTTCCCCCAAGCTGTAGCTAGTCTAAGGGTGACACTGACATGCGATACACCTCCCATGACTTAGAAGGCGCCGACATCTGAAAATCTTTATAATAGTCTTTAGCAGATGGTCCCATCCTAAAAGTGGGGTAATGTGTAGTTCTGACTACAGCTGGTTCACGCCTCCAAAAGAATGAAAGAATTCAGTGGTCTTTAACTTTGGGAAATCTACATTTGACATCAATGTTTACGACCTTGATCTCTTATTACTTGAGAACCGATACAAGTTTGGCTGTATTATAGAAAATTTTCTAAACAATTCATTCAGTTAAATCAACGAAAAGTAGAGCAAATTTCACTTGTTCATTTATTGCTAATTGAACAAAGGAAAACAATGAACAGGAAGTTTAACCTTTTGTTTAACAATTGGGCTAAATCATTCAGTCATTCAATGTAGAAAGAGATTCAGTGGAACACAAACATTTAATATTAAAATAATCAAAAGCACAACAATATAAACATTGATTCACAATGCAAATTCCTAATCAAAAACAAGAAATCACTTATAAATGTAAATAACTGCGACATTCCTCGTAATTTTGGGGCGAGTCAGTTGTCATAGATACTACATTCAAGAGATATCAAAGCAGGTTTTTATTAAGGAAAAAAAAAAAAAGAAATTTAAAGGATTTGGTAACAAGACTGATTGATTGATTGATTTGAAATTTTCGGGCATCTTGACATCTAAGGTCACTGACGCCGATTAGTAGCAAGAACTTCTATGGAAAAGGAATAGTATAGTATACAACACAATATTATGGCATATAGTACTATAACTATAAGATAGTCTAAATGAGAAACAATATGGAGAACATACCCAAATAGTGTATAAAATTACTAGATGGACAGAAAGCTTAAAATAAAAACAAATGGTCAATGTAAAAGGAGATTGAAAATATAAAAAAGCCACAAAATATAGTAGGGTACATCTTCACATCCACTGCTTACGCACTTGTAAACTTGTCTAATACTGCAAACAGCTATACATAAGAGAACAACTTAATATAAAACGCATAAATAATTCTTCAACAGGACTGTTTCCAGGTGGAAGTCAACTAATAATACGTGTCTTTTGCAGTCCCCCTCCACTCATGAACACGAATGATAATATGAACTAAAAAGAAACCCTTTTTGGAGCCAGGAAGGGTAGATTTCAAAAGTGAATTAATCCAGATTTCCCCTCACACACACGCTTCTTAGCAACCACTCTTATTGGTTATCTATACACAGGTATTATAATGCTATTTTGAAGAGCTATGTCATGTTATATTCTCATTATTATATCAATTTTGAGCCGGCCCCTCTCTACCCATCTATCAACCTAACTATTTATTGATTACTTAAATCACATTTTAGCGTTTAGCCAGCTCTGTTATTTTTACTTAGTTCTTGGAATCTTAATAATGACGTCATTCTAAACTGGGAAAGCAGCACTACACGGTCAAAGAACCTAAATGTGTATTATGGGAAACGCCGTGTGCTTTGGCATTGCTTAATCTTATGACGTCAAGAGCTTTCTCCCAAGAGTGGCAGCGAGCGATTCTTTAAATACGGTTGACTCAACCGGCCAGATATTCGACGAGGAAATAACAAGGTGCTTCATTGAGAAGATCCTTCGCAAATATTTTGAAAAAAAAAGGTCGCTTGCTCATCACTTAGCAATTTAGATGAGACATTTATGTCCTTATAGTCTAAACTCCTATGTTTTTGGGAAGGGAAATTATTGGCAATAAATCATGAAAGGCTATCCTCATAGGCCATTCTGGGACTACTGAAATCATGACAGGCTATCCTCATAGCCATTCTGGGACTACTGAAATCATGACAGGCTATCCTCATAGCCATTCTGGGACTACTGAAATCATGACAGTCTATCCTCATGGGTCATTCTGTGACTACTGAGATTATGACAAGCTATCCTCATAGGCCATTCTGGGACTACTAAAATCATGACAAGCTATCCTTATAGGCCATTCTGGGACTACTGAGATCATGACAAGCTATCCTCATAACCATTCTGGGACTACTGAGATCATGACAAGCTATCCTCATAGGTCATTCTGTGACTACTGAGATTATGACAACCTATCCTCATAGGCCATTCTGGGACTACTAAAATCATGACAAGCTATCCTCATAGGCCATTCTGGGACTACTGAGATCATTACAAGCTATCCTCATAGGCCTTTCTGGGACTAATGAGAGCATGACAAGATATCCTCATTGGCCATTCTGGGACTACTGAGATCATGACAAGCTATCCTCATACGCCCATCCGGGACTACTGAAATCATGACAGGCTATCCTCATACACCCATCTGGGACTACTGGAATCATGACACTATTCTCATAGGCCATTCTGGGACTACTGAGATCATGACAAGCTATCCTCATACGCCCATCCGGGACTACTGAAATCATGACAGTATTCTCATAGGCCATTCTGGGACTACTGAGTTCATGACAAGCTATCCTCATAGGCCAATCTGGGACTACTGAAATCACGACAGGCTATCCTCATAGACCTATCTGGGACTACTGAGTTTGTATTAACCTCTATATCTCTTTCATTATTAAATTTCATAGGTGAGTCTAAGGAACTGTCCTCTTAGGAATCTAATCGGTGTCTCCCCACAAACCAATCTCTCTCTCTCTCTCTCTCTCTCTCTCTCTCTCTCTCTCTCTCTCTCTCTCTCTCTCTCTCTCTCAGTGCGAAACTTACTTTTCTATCTCTGTCTGCCAAGGGATCACCAGCACCGTCAGATCGCAAGGAGGTGGTGGAACCCCTGTTGTTGGCTCTGGGTCTGCTGACGGAGGCCTGGCCGAACTGCGCTGATGTCCTGACGCCGTATCCATGCCGAAGGCCTCGAAGCCACTGACCCTTGTATGTACCTGAGAAACAAACAACAACTAAATACAAAAGGCAGAAATTAACAGAGTAAGTTAACGAAATGTCGCCAACGATGGTTGACCTTGCAAGAATTACCTACAATATCTTGTGATTTATTTTTCTTAACAACAAGTTCATAAACTAAATCAAATGTTCACAGTATTCTTTATATTGCCTTTCAAAATCAGCTATCTGTTAATTGCATACTCTAACACAGGGTGGCCCAACCTTTTCCATGGCAAGGGCCACATTACCTGAAATCCTTCATGGCACGGGCCAAAAAATAAGATTAATATTAGAATTAGAATTCCTGGTGCAGTAACTGAAGGGGAGCACCTTCCCCCCCAGGGGAGAGGATTCATTTCCTTTATATAAGTGATTCTTTTTACCAAGTATGTAGATGCACTTGAAGAGTTTACACACCGTGTCTTAAGATTTTCCCCCATTCTTATTTGTATATGGATATTTCTTTTCCGAAACAAGACAAAAAAAAAAGGTAAAAAATAAAAATATAAAGCTTATATATTTCTGTTAATATTTAACTTCAAATCATAATTAAAGTACATATGATATACAAAAAGAGAAGAAAGATATAAACAACTCAGATACTAGTTTTTAGTAATAGTTTTTAATCATAAGATAAGACAAAATAGAGCCTTTCACAATTTTATTCCTGTTTAATTTCAAAATACTGTACAATCAAAGTAAATCTATACACACAACCATATATATATATATATATATATATATATATATATATATGTGTGTGTATGTGTACGTATGTTTGTGTATATATATATATATATATATATATATATATATATGTGTGTGTGTGTGTATATATATATATATATATATATATATATATATATATACAGTATATATATATATATATATATATATATATATATATATACAGTATATATATATATATATATATATATATATATATATAAATATATATATATATATAAATTTGTGTATATATATGTATATATATATATATATATATATATATATATATATATATATATATATATATATATATATATATTTTCTCTCAAATTCACAACATAACCCTTCAAGTTTTCAAAAAAAAAGATGAGGAGTACGTTCCATTATTTCTGTTCAATTCATGACAAGAAGGGGTGTTAGATCATTCTTCTTTAAGCATTCACTGAAAAGTTGCAGCTTTTTAAACACCAGACTGTTTCCCAGCACTCAGCCCCCTAACACGTAATATAGTGGCAGGTCACTGTACTCTGTGTTTAGTTTTTCCAGGAATGATATAAATTTTCTATGCCTAAAGAAATATTTCCACCTCTGATTAAGTTCACAATACTGACAATACTTCTCATGGCTTCTCATCTGCAGTATTTTGCTTCATAAGGCCTCTTGGTGAATAATGCAGTGCAGTGTGATGCAATGCACTCCACTTTTCTTTAAAAGACCAACTAACGCCACATTACTGCCAACCATAGCTTCTGTACTATCAGTTATAATGCAGGGACACATTTTAAACCCTCCATATTCATTGACCACGGATTTTGGGGAAAAGTATATATATAAGAACCTCTGCTATCATCATTCAATGACTGCATCTTGACAAGTTTTTCGTGAACCACAAAATCTTCGCCAATGGTGCCGGCAAATACGAGTAACTGACTTGTGTCACTTACATCAGTGCTATCATCTAAGTCCAGTAAAAAGTACTTGCGATGTTTCATTATATTTTTAAGTTTCATGGAAACATGCTGATTAAATTCATTCATTCTTCTTACAACTCTTTGGTAAGAGAATGACACACTTTCAAATTTTTTTACTACCAGGTACATTTTCTTCAACAAACTCTTGTACTATTTTACTGCACACTGCTTTATTAGTTCTCCACCCCTAAATGCTTTTCTGTTTCTTATAAGCACCAAAGTAACTTCTTATAAAGCAGTAAGACTAGCTGTTTGTGGTTTACAGAAGTTATGTAGCCCATGATTTTGCTGTTGATGTTTGCCCATCAAGATATTCAATATACCACTTCGTGATTTTCCCGCTATTGAGCATACTTTTCTTTGTGCAATGTCTCACAATGCCATTGAATATTCTTCTTCCCACTTCATATCATATGCTCTGTTCATATCACAACACTTTCTTCTCTTACCTTGACTCAATATGGAAAGACGTTATGAACAATAGTGCTTAACTGCAAAACAGAGGCAAGCTGAAAACTATTCGAAACAGCAGGGGCTTCATCCCCATTCTATTCATGGGGTTTTCATTAATCTTGTTACATTTATATTTGTTATTGTTATTTGGAGAGAGAGAGAGAGAGAGAGAGAGAGAGAGAGAGAGAGAGAGAGAGAGAGAGAGAGAGAGAGAGAGAGAGAGAGAGAGAGAGAGTACTGAAATTCTACTGAAATGTGTGATTTTAATTTTATTTCATTATTTATCATTTTTTATTTTGTTAGTATTCAGGAGGGATCATTTAGGTCCAGTAAGGTTTCGACACATTAAACCATACAGCATAATTAGGTCAGTGTAGGAGGGTCACAAAAAAATCCCCTTGCGGCCCTGTAGTTGGACCACCCTGCTCTAACACATGGACACTAGCTGAAGATTCCAATGGATATTTATTTCAAAGCCAAGGCTGGCCATATAACCACTAATTCTTATGAAGCTCTGTTTGCATCTACCTAAAATAAATTCTCTTTATATTCTGTATTGAGACAAACCATTTACACCTCTTCACCTTATCCATGAATACCGTTTACATAAATTCTAAGGAACTGTTGTGGCTTTTCTTTATATTTACTGTCTTTACTCCACTATCGATATTTTGGTTGTTCTTAAACTCATAAAAAAACCCGTCAACGAAACTTTTAATTCTAATGTACAGTTAGAATTTGGAAAACTGATCCTTTTCATACTAAATTCCCTCCAATAGTCAGTAAAACAAGTTTACAATTTCTTTCCTGGGTGCTGTTTTCCGACTCGTGTCCTAGAAGTCTCGTGCTCCCTTGACCAGCCAGGTACACTTGTGCCCTATGCATAGTGACTGTCAGGATATAGCTGTGTGTGCAGCCTTTGCACGAGAACATTGGAAAATTATCACAGAATGATGAATGCAGGTGGCAGAGTGAATAAACGAGGAGCAGTTTAATTAAGTGGTTAATTAGATCATCAAAATAACAGATTACTCGCCCACGCGAAATGAACCGCTTGCCAGAATAGAGGAGCAATGAGATAATGGTAAATTGCGAGCGAAGCAAGCCACGGCAAAGTAAAGACCAGTTGAACTAAGTGATTAATTAGATAATAAAAACAATGCACGTACACACATTTTGGATGCAATGGGCAGAGTAACCATAGGGTTCCTGGCTGGTGGAAGGACACACCAATAGGATCCTAGCTGGTAGACATGAGCATGAGATTTCTGGGACACAATTCGGAAAATTGCTTACTAACTTTGGATAAGCTCATGCTTTCTTTGTTTCCTCTGATGCTTTATCTTTTTGACTTAATATAATGATATTGTATCTTTACTTAACACTGCTGGCTACCGTTACTGTGGCACTATTGTGTAATAACAAATCAGTCAGACCTGAAATCGTAACTTTTACGTTAATTTTTTCCCGGTATGTTCTGCGCAAAAAGAATTTGGCTTTGTTATAGAAACCAGATCTTAGAGGTTTTCTTTTAATTTCTTAGATTCGTGTCCCTTTTTAATACTGCCAAGCTGTTGTTTAGTAGAAATGTCAATCCTTTGTACCGCACATGTTTTATACACGCTCGTACACTGTAATTCTTCTTCTTTGTCTGCATCTTTTCCCACCTTTATGAGGGGTCGATGTTTCTGGTCATCCCTGATACAGTCCATCCACCTTCGCTTTGGTCTCCCTCTCCTTCTCGTTCCCTGTACCTCCATTTCCATCACTCTCCTCCCAATATACTGTTCATCTCTTCTCATGGCATGATCATACCACCTCAGTCTACTTTCTTGGATCTTATCTGATAATTTTCTACCAACTTGTGATATCATGCTAGTTCATGCTTTACCATGTTTGATTTTTTGTGACACTCTTGCTCGCAAGTCGCTGTATAAAAACTCGATGATTGTTTAATAAAGTTTAGCTGAATTCACCTCGCCTCTCAGTTACAACCTAAGTGCTCGCTCGCACATCTTCATCTACTCGACTGAAAAGGCAAGTTGAGTTACAATAAAATATTAAAATAGGCGTTTGTGCAGCTCTAATTATTAAACAGACAATAATGAAAGGTACTACTTTCTCCTTATCGGTTCAGCATCCTCTAATATCTAAGTTTGGAATTTTACATTAAACATTTCAATGCATAATATACTTGGCAGAACTGTGTCTGGATTCAACCAGTCTACTATCGAAACCTTTCTCTCAAGTGACTGCGAAGTGTTGAACGAGCATATGTCATCTCTCACATTGTTAATAGTCTGTTACAAACTATATGGAAGGACATTGGCCCAGGATAAGGATATGTTAAAAAATAAGCATGACAAGCTTAGAAGTTACTTACATTTTCAAAGATTTCTATGATATTCATTCGTTTAAACACAGTAATCGAGAACTGAAATTCTGTATTATGGGACATTAAGGATAACATCATTTACATAATCATCTAAAAATTTGAATGTAAATTAATCATTTACAAATTTGAATGTAAATTAATCATTTACAAATTTGAATGTAAATGAATCATTTACAAATTTGAATGTAAATGAATCATTTACTAATTTGAATGCAAATTAATCATTTACAAATTTGAATGTAAATTAATCATTTACAAATTTGAATGTAAATTAATCATTTGAAAACTTTAAGTAGATTAATCCTTTACTAAATTGATTACGTTAAAGCTTTGAATATCGCCCGATTACAATTTCATATCAAAATGGATTTTGGGATAGATGCCAATTATAGTGAATCTCGGGTCTCTTGATGAATCATGACCATTCCTAAAAGATTTATGAGGATAGTTTAAAGGCCACCCATGAATAGCAGAGGCAAGGGACAGTGACATTACCCTAGCAAGGAGGACAATACACCAGAGACTGAACATATATGCATATGATCAGCAACCAAGCCTCATCTCCAACTAAGCTAAAAACAGGGAGAGCCAGGAAATGGCTGCTGATGAATCAGCAGGTACGCTATAGGCTCCCCCCAAACCCCCAATCTTTGCTCACAAGGATGGTGAGATTGCAGCGACCAGAAAAGCTAACGAGTTTGAGCGGGACTCGAACCCCAGTCTAGCGATCACCAGCCAGGGCGTGATCAGGGACGTTACCTACAGGCCAAATTTTGACAAGCACAGTAACTCAACAGTAATGACGGACGTTTTTAATAATCGAAAAAACCGATTTTGGGTAAATTTAAGAGAAGAGCCACCCATATGTCGAATTTTCATTTCTGCAAACGAAGCTCTTAATGGAAACTGATAGCTACTAAGATTTAACACTACGTAACTCAATAAAATCAAAATTGTTAGGCATCAGTATTGTTGTACACTAAAAAAGGCTTCAAGTATTACATTAGACAGACATATAAAATCCCCTTTTCCAAGAACCCTAATTCTATCAACCTTGAGGAAACCAGCTAAAAAGGATAGACAAGTGCTATAACCGCATGAAAAAGGCTAGAAAAGTCATCAAAAACGCAATAAAAAGGCTAGAAAAGTCATCAAAAACGCAATAAAAAGGCTAAAAAAGTCATATAAATGCAATACAAAGGTTAGAAATATCATAAAAACGTAATAAAGAGTCTAGAAGTAAAAAAAAACCCAATGAAAAGGCTAGACAAGTCATAAAAACGCAATAAAGAGGCTAGAAAAGTCATAGAAACGCGATAAAAAGGCTAGAAAAGTCATAGAAACGCAATAAAAAGGCTAGAAGTCACAAAAACGCAATAAATAGGCTAGAAAAGTCATAAAAACGCAATGAAAAGGCTAGACAAGTCATAAAAACGCAATAAAGACGCTAGAAAAGTCATAGAAACGCGATAAAAAGGCTAGAAAAGTCATAGAAACGCAATAAAAAGGCTAGAAGTCACAAAAACGCAATAAATAGGCTAGAAAAGTCATAAAAACGCAATAAATAGGCTAGAAAAGTCATATAAATGCAATACAAAGGTTAGAAATATCATAAAAACGTAATAAAGAGTCTAGAAGTAAAAAAACGCAATGAAAAGGCTAGACAAGTCATAAAAACGCAATAAAGAGGCTATAAAAGTCATAGAAACGCGATAAAAAGGCTAGAATAGTCATACAAACGCAATAAAAAGGCTAGAAGTCACAACAACGCAATAAATAGGCTAGAAAAGTCATAAAAACGCAATGAAAAGGCTAGACAAGTCATAAAAACGCAATAAAGAGGCTAGAAAAGTCATAAAAAAGTAATAAAGAGGCTAGAAAAGTCATAGAAACGCAATAAAAAGGCTAGAAGTCACAAAAACGCAATAAATAGGCTAGAAAAGTCATGAAAACGCAATGAAAAGGCTAGACAAGTCATAAAAACGCAATAAATAGGCTAGAAAAGTCATAAAAACGCAATAAAGAGGCTAGAAAGGTCATAGAAACGCAATAAAAAGGCTAGAAGTCACAAAAACGCAATAAATAGGCTAGAAAAGTCATGAAAACGCAATGAAAAGGCTAGGCAAGTCATAAAAACGCAATAAATAGGCTAGAAAAGTCATAAAAACGCAATGAAAAGGCTAGACAAGTCATAAAAACGCAATAAAGAGGCTAGAAAAGTCATAAAAACGCAATAAATAGGCTAGAAAAGTCATAAAAACGCAATAAAAAGGCTAGAAGTCACAAAAACGCAATAAATAGGCTAGAAAAGTCATGAAAACGCAATGAAAAGGCTAGACAAGTCATAAAAACGCAATAAAGAGGCTAGAAGTCATAGAAACGCGATAAAAAGGCTAGAAAAGTCATAGAAACGCGATAAAAAGGCTAGACAAGTCATAAAAACGCAATAAAGAGGCTAGAAAAGTCATAAAAACGCAATAAAGAGGCTAGAAAAGTCATAGAAACGCAATAAAAAGGCTAGAAAGGTCATAGAAACGCAATAAAAAGGCTAGAAGTCACAAAAACGCAATAAATAGGCTAGAAAAGTCATGAAAACGCAATGAAAAGGCTAGGCAAGTCATAAAAACGCAATAAATAGGCTAGAAAAGTCATAAAAACGCAATGAAAAGGCTAGACAAGTCATAAAAACGCAATAAAGAGGCTAGAAAAGTCATAAAAACGCAATAAAGAGGCTAGAAAAGTCATAAAAACGCAATAAAAAGGCTAGAAGTCACAAAAACGCAATAAATAGGCTAGAAAAGTCATGAAAACGCAATGAAAAGGCTAGACAAGTCATAAAAACGCAATAAAGAGGCTAGAAAAGTCATAGAAACGCGATAAAAAGGCTAGAAAAGTCATAGAAACGCGATAAAAAGGCTAGACAAGTCATAAAAACGCAATAAAGAGGCTAGAAAAGTCATAAAAACGCAATAAAGAGGCTAGAAAAGTCATACGCAATAAAAGCAAGAATAAAAAGGCTAGAAGTCACAAAAATGCAATAAATAGGCTAGAAAAGTCATGAAAACGCAATGAAAAGGCTAGGCAAGTCATAAAAACGCAATAAATAGGCTAGAAAAGTCATAAAAAACGCAATGAAAAGGCTAGACAAGTCATAAAAACGCAATAAAGAGGCTAGAAAAGTCATAAAAACGCAATAAAGAGGCTAGAAAAGTCATAGAAACGCAATAAAAAGGCTAGAAGTCATAAAAATGCAATAAATAGGCTAGAAAAGTCATGAAAACGCAATGAAAAGGCTAGACAAGTCATAAAAACGCAATAAATAGGCTAGAAAAGTCATAAAAACGCAATGAAAAGGGTAGAAAAGTCATAAAAACGCAATAAAGAGGCTAGAAAAGTCATAAAAACGCAATAAAGAGGCTAGAAAAGTCATAGAAACGCAATAAAAAGGCTAGAAGTCACAAAAACGCAATAAAGAGGCTTGAAAAGTCATGAAAACGCAATGAAAAGGCTAGACAAGTCATAAAAACGCAATAAAGACGCTAGAAAAGTCATGGAAACGCGATAAAAAGGCTAGAAAAGTCATATAAACGCAATAATAAGGCTAGAAGTCACAAAAACGCAATAAATAGGCTAGAAAAGTCATAAAAACGCAATAAAAAAGGCTAGAAGTCATAAAAACGCAATAAAGAGGCTAGAAAAGTCATAAAAACGCAATAAAGAGGCTAGAAAAGTCATAAAAACGCAATAAAGAGGGTAGAAAAGTCATAAAAACGCAATAAAGAGGCTAGACAAGTAATCAAAACGCAATAAAAAGGCTAGAAAAGTCATTAAAACGCAATAAAAAGGCTAGACAAGTCATAAAAACGCGATAATAAGGCTAGAAGTCACAGAAACGCAATAAAAAGGCTAGAAAATCATAAAAACGCAATGAAAAGGCTAGACAAGTCATAAAAACGCTATAAAAAGGCTAGAAAAATAAAAAAAAACGCAATTAAAAGGCAAGACAAGTCATAAAACGCAATAAAAAGACTAGAGCTTATAAAAAGCTATAAAAAACTAGTTAAGGTTATTAAAATTATCATCATTCTGAAAATGTGAATTCCTTACCAGAATCGGCGTATGTCTCTGAGCCGTAGCCATCCTGGAGGCCGTTTGCCCAGGTGCCCTCGTACTTGGCTGCCGAAGAGGTCGATTGTCTGACTCCATAGCGCCCTTTGAAACCCTGAGTCCATTCGCCTCGGTACACCCAACGGCCTCGCGTCTCCACGCCTAGGCCATGGCGCTTGCCGTTCTGCCATTGTCCTTCGTAGGTGCTGCCACTGGAATTCATCAAATGGAATAGTGTTAGGCCTAGTTGAATCTTTGGAAGAGGATAGGCCTACACACACACACACACACACACACACACATATATATATATATATATATATATATATATATATATATATATATATATATATATATATATATATATATATATATATAAAACTTGCAAAGCTGCAACCCTAGTCGGAAAAGCAAGATGCTATAAGCCCAAGGGGCCCAACAGGAAGAAAATAGCCCAGTAAGGAATGAAAACACGGAAATCAATAAAAATCAGAAGTAATTAAAATTAAATATTTTACAAACAGTAACATCATTAAATCAGATCTGTCATATATAAGCTATAAAAACTTCAAAAACAAAAGAAATATGAAAAATAAGATAGAATAGTATGCCTGATTTTATATATATTGATAATTAAATTATAACTAAAACCTATGACATTTAAATATCTAAATTCTACCCATTAACCTAATGTTTCTTATAAAAACCATACCAACTGAGTTAAAGTTTTCCGACAAAAACACAAATCTCTATATGTTTTAAAAAGAGTACATTCACAAAACCTATGTTGGATGTTTAAAAGAGTGACACTCACTGCACATGGAGACTGTTTTGTGAAGTGTGCACAATCAAAATCTATGGGTCAATTTCGAATGATTATTACGCGATCTCGCTATAATTAAGACGTCTGATTTTTCTGTTTTGTTTGATCATTTTCCAATTCATTATTCCACGTCATGTGCCATTCTAACTATAAAATGCTTTATGATAGTTACATAATCGTTAGTGGGTAGTTTAATGTCTGGTTTCAGTTCCAGTTCAATCAGAATAGATGCTCACCCGAACGTCAGCCGGCCAAGCCCAACCCTTCACTGTAGCAGTGACCTCCCCAGTAAAAAAAAATGAAACTCACAGTCCCGGGATGGGATAGATCTGCTGCCATGCGAATGCTAGGCGAACACGTTACCACTGTGCTACCCAGGAGGCTAAAATTGCAATAGCATCCGATTTTTTATTACCAATAACCACGATATGAACAGGAATCCAGAATATTTCGTTATTTATCCATTAGAAATATAATTTATCAAGAGATTCTTTAATTTGCAAAACTATAGTCCATTTCTTTTAGCGAGGCATATTTGTATCGACCTGCAGCGGTGCCCTTTTAGCTCAGAAAAGTTTCCTGATCGCTGATTGGTTGGACAAGACAATTCTAACCAGTCAGCGATCAGGAAAATTGTCCGAGCTAAAAGGGCACCGCTGCGAGTCGGTGCAAATCTGTCTCGCTAAAAGAAATGGACTATAGTTGGTTCTTACGCGCATAACCTTTCAGTGCCTCTATGACAAACTTATGATTCATAGTATCTTCAATTCTTTTATCAATGTCAATTGCAAATTAATCTTGCAATTCTATCATTATTACTACAAAATATTTCTATGTTACCTTGTTATTGAAGATTACCTGGCCCTTGTGGCCAAACACGGACTCTTGCAATTACGTAGCTCGTATATTACCTGCTAGATCTTTTATTCTTGTTACTTACATGCATTAATAGAGTTTTTATACTATTAAATATAAAAAAAGGAGGGTTACTTGAAGAGTGAAGACAGGAAAAAAACCGCGCTCATATGAACACGGGTAAGGTAACTAAGGTTCGCCGAACTCTAGCTGGCTCGTTGGCAGCGTCACAGTTACCATGGAGATGTCCTTGTGAAGTGCTTCAACGGCTAAGCAACCCGGGATTTAGAGAAAAGCATTTTGTGCACGTTTCAATTTTGTCATCATCACTGTTAGATGGGAAGTTTCCAAAAGATACCGGGAGGGTAATTATATATATTTGTGTGTAATTTCTACATGTGGCATACCGATGTGTATATATATACTGTGTATATATATATATATATATATATATATATATATATATATATACAGTATATATATATATATATATATATATATATATATATATATACAGTATATATATATATATATATATATATATATATACAGTATATATATATATATATATATATATATATATATGTATATATTTATGTATATATGTGTATATATATGTATATATATACATATATATATATATATATAAATATATATATATATTTATATATATATATGTGTATATATATACATATATATATATATATATATATATATATATATATATATATATATATATATATATATATAATGTGTGAGTCCATGAGAGTATCACAGTTTTTTTTTTACCTTACAAGGTTATAAAGCTGTTGGTGTATTATTAACATTATTCAACACCGTTCTTTATGTAATTGTTATTATTTAACATTAGTCAATCTTTATGTACCATTTTTATTATCTAACATCGTGTTAGTGCATAATTTTCATTATTCAAGATAGTGATGAAGATGCTAATGTATAATCAATATAATTTAACATTGTGATGAATTGTTACTATCAATCTAATTTAGCATTACGATGATATAGGGAAAAATTAATATAAAACAAGAGGGTTTCGAGATCAATAATATTTCAACTCCAAAAAAAACAAATAATTAAACAAGCAAACAGACTAAACCACAAAACCAAGATCTTATGTAGAGGTAATAAGTTGAAAATGTAATTACTTCCCTGAGGTAATGCTGGCAGTGCCATAGATCTTGGTGCTTCAGACTCTAGACTATAGTTTAAGAGCTCTTCTATTTGTTTTTTCCGATGTTGTTTACACATCTATTGCACGTACGTAATAAGAAGTATTACCTCACCCACTATTACTATTATTACTATCATCATCATCATCATCATCATCATTATCATTACTATTATTATTATTATTGTTATCATCATCATCATCATCATCATCATTATTATTATTATTATTATTATTATTATTATTATTATTATTATTATTATTACTATTATTTAAGCTACAACGCTAGTAGGAAAAGCAGGATGCTGTAAGTCCAAGGGCTCCAAAAGGGAAAATAGCCTGCAGTCAGGAAAGGAGACGAGGAAACAAATAAACTATAAGGGAAGGATTGAACAAATAAAATAAATAATTTAAGAATAGTTATACAATTATATTAGATCTTTCATACATAAACTATGAAAACTTCAAAAAGACAAAAGGAAGAGAAATAACATGGAATAGAATATTTGTGTGTCTATTCATATATTATACAATCAATGTTTTTCTGCATGTTTCTCTTCTTCACCCGAATAATAATTATATTTCAGTGGTTATTAACCTCGAACTATCTGGATGAGACCCGAAATAGCACCCACACAAGGAGGCAGAGCCAATTGGGTTTGGAAAGGTAACAGAAAACCATCGTAGGTCTCTTCACCTAAGTTAAGCATCCTTGCGGGAATTGCAATCACGATAGCAAAGGGCATGTGGGTCAGGGTTGCCAGTTTGGCCTTTTTCCAGGCCACAAAACCTAAAATTTGGCCTTTTTATTTTAATTTGGTTGGCCTTTAGTAATATGAAAAAGGGGTGTCTTAAATACTATATATTTGGCCTTTTTCTACTAATGGGTTGGCCTTTTAAAGCTTCTGTTGATTAAAAGTTGGCCTTTTCTCATCTATAAAACCTGGCAACCCTGATGTGGGTAGACAGCTTCATGACAAAATACTTTCCTAGAACCGGAAGCTGGCTGAACACACTATATAAGGAGAAACTTAGTGATGATAAGTGAATGCCAATAACTAAGCAACTTGGTTGGATGGTTTTAGATTGGACCCTCTTACAAGGGGATCACGGGCTCTTGCATGAAGGTAGCCCATACGTAAGATGAGTTTGTGAAAAAGTCAGATCATATCAAAATACGAAGGACGGAAAAGATGATGATGGGATGACAGCAGCATGACGACCAAGGCCGGAGTCAGAAGTTCAGACGAGGCCTCCCCAAACCCGGTACTTATTCAGTCCTATAGATATTTTTTTATTTTTTTTATTGAAGGTCCGAAACGGAATTACTTAGCAACTATTATCTGAATCTAAAGTATCTAGACCTCATAAGTGATCTTGACGCACTTCAGCGATGCTCACTTAAGGACTGCGAATAGAGGGACGTTTGGAAGTGCGATTCTGACAGGGACAAGAGGTGCGGAAATGATTACGTTCATCTCACAGATGTTTATTTTCGCAGAGCGGAAGGAATCGCTTTTAAAACAACTCTCGCATACTTACGTTGCCTCTCTCTCTCTCTCTCTCTCTCTCTCTCTCTCTCTCTCTCTCTCTCTCTCTCTCTCTCTCTCTCTCTCTCTCTCTCTCTCTCTCTCTCTCTCTCTCTCTCTCTCTCATCTACCAGTTTTTTATTTTCGTTTTTATCTGATTTTCTTTATTTGTATGTGTGACGGTCTCTCGCTGTTTTATCTCTTTCTGTCTGAACCCTGAGTCCACCCTTCGACTCTCTCTCTTTCTCACTATTCCTTTACTTTTCATAGTTAACATACATACAGGGTAAAAGGATGACCTCTCTCTCTCTCTCTCTCTCTCTCTCTCTCTCTCTCTCTCTTCTCTCTCTCTCTATATATATATATATATATATATATATATATATATATATATATATATATATATATACATCTACATATATAAATAAACATATATACATATACGTATATACATTATATATAATTATATACATATATATATATATATATATATATATATATATATTAAATTACAAACTCCTTTTCAAATACAATACAGATGATCGTAAGTGCCAAAAAAAAAAAAAAAAAAAAGTAAGAACAGCCTTGTCAAAATCTCCCCTTCATCTGCAATTCGTCCTTCGATTCTTCTCCCGTGAAACAAACAAACGATTATACCAAGGCTTCGGCATCCCCTCGTATAAATACCCCCTAAGATTGCCCCCCCCCTCCCCCCACCCCCAACGCTGACTCAGGTAGAAATGAATGTTGGTAATTATTTTTGGCAAGCCAGTCATTCGAGCCATTGCACAACTAATTTATGCGGTTTAGTTCGCAATGGTATTATCTTGATTATCTCGATTTCATGTACATGACATTGGATGGTGAAATAGAGAAATGAATAAATTAAGAGTTGATGGATCGAATAACCGGAATATTTTCCAGACAGAAAAATATTGATAACAATGATTTTGGGTTCAACGAGTTGTCACTTTCAAAATGAAAAATCAATGAACTATCAGATATATATATATATATATATATATGTATATATATATATGTATATATAATATATATATGTGTATATATATATATATATATATATGTATATATATATATATATATGTATATATATATATATATATATGTATATATATAAATATATATATATATATATATATATACATATATATATACATATGTATATATATATATATAAATATATATATATATATATATATACGTTGATGTATAAATTTGTAACATGTCCATTAAAAAAAAATAGAAATGAATTATCACGAAGGCGTTGGTTTGACCTCGATTATAAGTAAAACAAACTATTAGTCTACAGTAATACGTAACGCTGTGTCAAATTAAACAGATATCGCTCTTAATAACCTAGTCGGTAGAGTTAATGTTTCAATTTGTTTCAACATACAGTTAGTGGTTAGAAATCTGCCCTGTAAAGAAGTACCCTCCTTGAATATTTATTCTCAAAATATGGTGAATTTGATATAGTAAACTTTAGTATATATATATACATATATATATATATATATATATATATAAATATATATATATATATATATATATATATATACAACAAAAACAACTGCAGCCGTTACTAGTCCACTATTATTATTATTATTATTATTATTATTATTATTATTATTATTATTATTATTATTATTATCATTGTTAAACTACAACCAAAGTTGGAAAAGCAGAATGCTATATCCTCAGGGGTTCAAACAGGGAAAATAGTCCAGTGAGGAAAGGAAACAAGGAAAAATAGAATATAATACGAGTAACGACATCAATATAAACATCTCCTATATAAACTATGAAAACATTAACAAAACAAGAGGAAGAGAAAGAAGATAGAATAGTGTGCCCGAGTGTACCCTCAAGCAAGAGAACTCTAAACCAAAACAGAGGAAGACCATGGTACAGAGGCTATGGCACTACCCAAGACTAGAAAACAATAGTTTGATTTTGGAATGTCATTCTTCTAAAAGAGCTGCTTACCCTAGCTAAAGAGTCTCCTCTACCATTACCATGAGGAAAGTGGCCACTGAACAATTACAGTGCAGTAGTTAACCCCTTGAGTGAAGAAGAATTGTTTCGTAATCTCAGTAATGTCGGGCGTATGAGGACAGAGGAGAATATGTAAGAATATGCCAGACTAACCGTAACCAGAGAGGAGGATCCAATGTAGTACTGTCTACCAGTCAAAGGACCCTCATAACTCTCTACAGGATAAAGGCCCAATACATGTCTATTTGAGTTTGTGGTTTGGCTATTATCATATTCACGCTGGAGTGTGGACTGGTGATGGCGGGAGGCTTTTGTCTGATCGCTTACAGCAAACCAAACTAGTATGGGGGACCCTGGCCGGTACAGATTGGCTGATCATGGCGATACGCAAACCCCTTCACCACGTTAAGGTATCCCCTATCGGACAGATGTGTTTGTGTGTGTGTGTATATATATATATATATATATATACACACATTTATATATATATATATATATATATACATACATATATATATGTATATACACACACATTTATATATATATATATATATATATATATCCATAGAGTAGACCAGTGAACAAAATCTCAGACTGCGCTAGTATCTTAATAAAGATTCCTGAAAATACTGGAATTGGAATGTGTCAGCAGAAGTCGGGTCATTCGTGGTCAAGTGTGGCGATATTGATGGTTTTGGATATATCTATCTGGAATGAGAAAGCGGGTACCGTGACCTATCAAACTAGCAGATCTAGGACACCTCTCTTAGGAAAAAGGTATTCCCTTCTCTCTCTCTCTCTCTCTCTCTCTCTCTCTCTCTCTCTCTCTCAACTTGTACTTATAGTGAAGAGTTGTTCTATGATGTTCACGTTCCACTCTGTTTTATGAAATGAAGAATACTGAACATGCTTAATAGGTTCATGAACAATTAAATTGTGTTTATTTATCCGCTATAAATTTTCTTATTAAAAAAAGTCCATCTCATTACAGTATGTCGATGCGATATTGAAATATTTAGAAGTTAACTTATCGTAATTTTCAGTATACTGTACGGTACAGTTCACACACTCACACACACATATGTATATATATATATATATATATATGGAGAGAGAGAGAGAGAGAGAGAGAGAGAGAGAGAGAGAGAGTCACTACGAAATCCTACCTTCTATGGGAAACTGATATGAGAATGTATTGCATTTCTACCTCTCAAGAATCGTTTCATTATAAAGCTTCTAACCACTAACCCATTGAATGAGAACTCTGGTCATCCCTATCCACCCTAACTCAACAAGGCTAGAACATCGGTCAACCTCTCAAGAACTCTCCTAGCTCCGCTATGGCATTATGCAGAACGGTCTCCAAACCTTTTGCAGCTCCTGATAGAGTCTCTAAGAGAACCCTCTCTACATAACAGACAACCCACTTCAACACCTACCACAAGCTATAGCTTTTCTATGATTGCACGCCTGAAGACTACCCAATACTTCTTTGCAAAAAGGTTGTCTTTTTTTTTTTGGTTCCTTGGTGTCAAAATGCTTTGCACATATTGTGCACCTATTATCTTTATGTTGTGCACCTAAAGTTTCAACGGAACCTACTCTAATCATCCTCCTTGGTTATAACAAGTTATGCTTCAGCTGGTTAAGCGAGCGTTGTAATCCTTGGACCAATTTGACGAATTATGGAAACTCTGAAGTTTAAAGTTTCTTATGAGATAAGAAAAATATTTCATTATAATTCATTGATCTTATTCCTTTATATTTTAACATCACATTTCACTTATGTTCAGAGTATCAGTTTCAATTTGATTATCCCTAATCAAGGAACCTTATAAAAGAAACTTCTGAGAAAGAAGGCATATTTAATATGAGATAACACATAAAAGTTATATGAAGTATAGTAGAGTGCGCCACTGGTAGTTTATTAGCAACTTTAAACAGAATTGGGCATGTTTAGCACTTGGGCGGGTGACTATTAAGAAAACACTTACGTTCTCAACACAATAACCAATTGAATATTCTTACAGGAAAACGAGGTATCATGATATATATATATATATATATATATATACATACATACGTACTGTATGTTTAAATCCACAGGAAACCGGAAAGTGAAAGACCAGGTACCAAGCGCTTTCGTGTATTACGTAAACTTCTTCAGGGTACGTGCAGTTTTGTGACTGATAAGTAATATATATATATATATATATATATATACATATATATAATTAATAAAGAAATACAAAAATGTTGTTAATTCAGGTACCTAATGTTACCAGTGGATATGATAGTGATGACGTCATGACTTCCCTCGACATATTTACTTTGGAAAATGCAGACTCTCCCGGGCCAAACACACCATCACACATCATAACAGAAAATAGACTTTACTCAGAGATGATGTTCTTCTGTCCCGAAATCTGACAAAAAAATTATCATAAAATGGAGCTTTCAAAATGTCTACAGTTTTACTGAATACACCACCCTAATAATAATAATAATAATAATAATAATAATAATAATAATAATAATAATAATAATAATAATCATAATCATAATAAAGACGAATAACATAACGTTTAAGTTATAGAGTCTTTTGTTTTAATGAGCAATCAATTTGTTTTAGACTTTAAAAAAAAGAAAAAAAAGAAAAAAAAATGTTCCATTGAAATTTCGTTGGGTTTCGAAAGAATTGTCATTTCAAGTGATTCAAAATAACTGAAAACAACTGACGACTGGAAGACTACTTAATCTTAAAGTGTATCAAAAACTAAAGAAATCCATTTACGAGTTTTCCATTTTACTAACAAATGAAGGTTTATATATTTTCTTCTCCATTCCAATTTTATGGTTTTAATTTCATAGCTAGAATTGTTTTTAAATTATACAATTCAAATAACCTATTACTAACAACAATAGGCTCTATAGTGAATACTGAGTTGGATAAAAGGAAAAACCAGGGCTTAATTTCATGAAGTGGAAAAAAAAACACATCACAATTGCATTAGAATAACCTACGGTAATAATACGCCAGATTTAACAAACTCATACCCCTATCTGTACTTACAAATCGTGACGGTAATGAAAGCTAAGTGAACTGATCATTTTGAAGAATCACTTTATTTACTCTTGTTTAATATATCCTTTCTCCCACCACTCTTAGCTGCAATCTACTTTACTAACCAAACACAGTTTTCACTCACAAGAAGAATTCTTTTCTTCCATATGACTGGCTTCCGTCCCAGCATGCTATCAACCTTGGAATTCTCGCTAGTCAGCAGAGACCAGTATCAATTAACCAAGAGCTAGACACACACAAACACGCACAAAGAGAGAGAGAGAGAGAGAGAGAGAGAGAGAGAGAGAGTTTTTCAACTTAGCGAAGGTTACTTTTAACTAATGTGTAGTATATTTAAAGCATAAAAAAACTGTTTCCATGTGCTTCAGATTAATTATGTGACTGATGGAAGATTGAGGTGTGTTACATATCGAAGTGTTCCTTCCTCTGTTTTAACCTACTTAAAAACTGATAATGATTCGTATAACAGTTATCTCTTTATTCTATACATTATTTATTTCTAATTTCAGCAGATGCCTTTTCAAACATCTTTTAATCATTCATATTTTTATTTCCCCTCACTCTAGAACCGATGGATAACCATCCTCTTTGGCCTTTTAGAAAACTGACTTCGTCATCGTCAGCGAGATGGGTACGAAACGGCCCAGCTGGTTCCAATACTCTCAGGGTCTCGAGTGCACACACACAGGTCTAAAGAGAGCGATACTCTGTCAATATTTGTGTGAGAGCTTGTATGTAAGCACTGGTATCCTTAAAAAAAGATATGAAATATTTAGTTCATGAATATACGATGACCAAGACAACATATTCTGTTGATTTTGTGTTGGTGTGTCCTCACAAGATAAGGATCCTTTGTTTCATGAATAGGTAATTTTAAAGAGAGAAGATTCTCTGAGTATATATTTAGAATTTCAGTTCTACGTGTGTTTGTATCAGAGTTTTTGTTTCGTGACCATACGATTACAGAGGAGATTCTGTTTGTACTTCTGCGCATGTGGCGATGTCAAAAGAGGCAATCCAGTGTATGTTTACGATGCTGTTCATGTTTGTTTATTTGTTCTTACTGTAAACAAGAATCTTTGCTTCATGAATGTAAGTCACCAAAAGAGACGATCCAATCTATGTCCGCTTTTGTACGTGTGTAAGCACGTACGAGTTCGTGCACGTGTTTACACTTGGTGTAGGTGGGAGGTGAATAGTTCTACAGCCTTAGTCCTTTAAAGTGTGACGGGGGATGAGAGCGAATAACTTCCGGTGCAGACAATCAATATCTGCGGGGCTCTCTTTAATGCAACGCTGTCATCTCGTTTCCGTGTTTTGCGTGAACCGTTTCCTGTTACACACACATGCGGACAATCTCTCGCTTGCATAATGACGCAATTTCTTAAACTCATAGATAATTGCATTATGCGTTTAGCAATTTGATGACAGACGCCATTAGGAAAAACAAAAGTCTTTGATGCAGATAGAGGAAAGAGCTGCATTTAAAGGTTTAAAGGTCGCTCATGAATGGCAAAGGTATGGGGCAGTTTTATTGCCCGATCAAGCAGGACAATGCCCTAGAGACAGACCATATATACATATGATCAGCACCCAAGTGCCCTCACCATCCAAGCTAGGACCAAGGTGGGCCAGGCAATGGGCTGCTGATGACACAGCAGATAGATCTATAGGCTCCCGCAAAGCCCCCATCCTTAGCTCACAAGGATGGTGAAGGTGCAGCGACCAAAGGAACTAAAGAGTTTGAACGGGACTCGAAAATATTCAAGTCGATCCATGTGTAGGACTAGTAAAGATGATGTGTTATTTGATTTTCAAGTTTGGCTAATCACATGGAATACCTCCAGAATTACAGCGAGGTACTGCTCTTCTCTGGTGCAACTTCTTCCCCACCGTTACTCCCATATTGAGGGGTCAGTTGACGTATGCGCCCTCTCCAATGCCTTCTATCAAAGGCATCCTCTTCCACCAAACCTCTTCTCTCCATATCATCCTTCACCTTATCTCGCCATCTAATTCTCGGCCTCCCTCTTGATCTTTTCCCCTTAATAGGTTCTACCCAAGCACTCCTCACTCCCTCCTCTTATCTGGTACAACTTTACACTTCATTTACAGTACTTCCAAGATATCTTTTCGCTTCTCTCTCCAGACTTCAGGGTTTCTTGACAACTGAAGTATTTCTTACTTTGTTAAGCCAACTCTATCACTTCCTTTGAGGCCAAGAAAGTTCAAAAGTTCAAACTTGCAGCAAATCTTTTTATGCTGATCAGGCTGATATAAGTCTCTTTTATAGTTTATATATGAAAGATATGTTTTAATGTTGTTACCGTTCGTTAAATAATTTATTTTACTTATCTCTTCTCATATACAGCAGTTTATCGATTTCCCTATTTCCTTTCCTAACTGGGCTCTTTTTTTTCCTGTTGGAGCCCTTGGACTAATAGCATCCTAATATTCCAACTAGCGTTGTAGCTTATCTAGTAATAATAATAATAATAATAATAATAATAATAACCAATTCCAGCTGTCCCTTTTATACAAACCAAAAAAATCTTCTTACCAAGATTAAGCTTTAAAAAGTTACCTTAAATACATAAACGAACTTAAAACCACGCATTTTCTTGCATAAATACGCAGACCTTCAAAGTATGCATTGCTTTTTTCTTTCCATTTAATGCTGACATTATAAGAGCTCCGGGTCTTTCCTTTCACAAAGCCATAAATTACAATAAAAAATGCCACGTGCCACTCAAACATGATTGCGTGATGTGATCGATGTCTGTTAAAAGAGCTCACGTGCTCCGCCTCATTTGAAAAGAAGAATCGCCAAGGTCATAACTTTTTATTGAGAGAGAGAGATAGAGAGAGAGAGAGAGAGAGAGAGAGAGAGAGAGAGAGAGAGATAATATCTATACTCATTCTTTTTTAATCAGGCGCATTTGCACCGACTCGCAGCGGTGCCCCTTTTATCTCGGAAATGTTTCCTGGTATCTGATTGGTCAGAATTATCTCTTCTAACCAATCAGCGAACAGGTAACGTTTCCGAGCTAAAAGGGCACCCATTGCGAGTCGGGGCAAATCTGCCTCACTAAAAACAATTGACTGTAGTTATTATCACTTCAGAGCAAGTCACAGATATGAAGGCTAATACTCTTGATTAAAACCTGTCCGAATAAAATATGGCAACACGGAAGAAAACTATGTTTGTTTCAAGGTTTTCGACAACTTAAAATTAATTTTCTGCCTGATTTTTAACAAAATCTCCCACAAGAAATATATCAGAATTACCACTATTGTCCTTTGAATAGGGAGATAACTCTGATTGGAATTGAGTAATTTGGCATTAATAAAACTGCAGATTGCTTTGCATTAATACTCTGAGAGTATCATTGGGAAAATAATTAAATGAAATAACCTTTTTCAATTAAACTTCACCATTATTGAAGAGTTAGTGTGCAAGACCCGTCAAAATGACGGCTGAATATTTAGATAAGATATACAAATACACACATTCAACTATTCCCAACACCATCTTTCTTAACTACAACCCCTCTCAGCAGGGTATGACTTCTGCCTCCTCACTCTGCCAGAGGTACCGAGAGAGACCAGTAACTAGTTCTACGTCTTGCAAGTAAGCGTGACCGGAAATATATAATCATATGTGTATATATATATATATATATATATACATATGCATCCATATACATACATATATATGTATATATACATATATATAATACATATACATAAACATTCATAAATACATATCTATATATGTGTGTATATATAATATATATATATATATATATATATATACACACACAACCACACAAATTATCTAATTCTCATAAACCATCCTCTTTCTAATAGCTCGAAATTTATATTGGATATAACTAGTAAAGAATAAATGGCCAAACGGATTCTTTCTTTACTAAGGCTATGCTGGAATCTTCTCGGGGATTTCAACATTTTGTGAGAGAAAAAAAAAAAAAAATCTTCGCTCAAACTGGATTGGACGATACTTGCAGTTAGTTTCAGCTTTGATGTAAATAATTCAAGAGATTTCTAGGAATCGTCTGGAAGCACGTGAGAGGATAGGCGTTCAATTTACACCAATAAATTTTATGATTATTAAGGACGTAAATAAAACTCTCTCTCTCTCTCTCTCTCCTCTCTCTCTCTCTCTCTCTCTCTCGTAAAATATCTTGCATGACAATCTATATGTTTTAATAATCGATTAAATTTCTTAAATATTAAGAACGTAAATAAAACTCTCTCTCTCTCTCTCTCTCTCTCTCTCTCTCTCTCTCTCTCTAAAATTGAATATATTAAAAGTGATTAAAAATAAAGGATAGATGAATAATAGAACTCATTCTTTATACACTTAGTTAACGGGAAAGTATCACATCAAAAGAGTAATATGCCATAGAGAGAGAGAGAGAGAGAGAGAGAGAGGAGAGAGAGAGTTTTATTTGCGTTCTTGATAATTACGAAATTTATCGATTATTAAAACCAATAGAATATCATGCATGATGTTTTAAGAGAGAGAGAGAGAGAGAGAGAGAGAGAGGAGAGAGAGAGAGAGAGTTTTATTTGCTTTCTTAATAATTACGAAATTTATCGATTATTAAAACAAATAGAATATCATGCATGATGTTTTACGAGAGAGAGAGAGAGAGAGAGAGAGAGAGAGAGAGAGAGAGTTTTATTTGCTTTCTTAATAATTACGAAATTTATCGATTATTAAAACCAATAGAATATCATGCATGATGTTTTACGAGAGAGAGAGAGAGAGAGAGAGAGAGAGAGAGAGAGAGTTTTATTTACGTTCTTAATATTTAAGAAAATTATCCATTATTAAAACAAATAGAATGTCATGCAAGATATTTTACTAGAGAGAGAGAGAGAGAGAGAGAGAGAGAGAGAGAGAGAGAGAGTTTAATTTACGTTACTAATAATCATAAAATTTATCGATTATTAAAAATTAGAATGTCATGTAAAATGTTTTTACAATAAATGTATCGACTAAAATAAAGGAAGTAACTTAAAAAAGCCCGAAAAATAATTGAAACTTAAATGAACACAGCAAAAGGCTTTAAATAAACGGAAACTTCTCATGAAAACATAACACATTTTGAAAGTTGCAAAGAAACTGACATTTCCTGCAATTTGATAAATATGTCGCAAATAAATATATATGGAAGATTTAATATAATGTTACTATTCTTAAATATTTTATTTTGATTGCTCATTACTTCTCTTGTAGTTTATTTGTTGCCTTGTTTCCTTACCTAACTGGATTATCTTCCCATGTTG
>NC_090761.1:17097287-17127287 GCF_036898095.1 Palaemon carinicauda
ATCAGAAGGCCAGGGGGTTAAGCCAAGCAGCAATAAGCCAGGCGGTTAAGCCAAGCATCAGAAGGCCAGGCGGTTAAGCCAAGCATCAGAAGGCCAGGCGATTAAGCCAAGCATCAGACGGCCAGGTGGTTAAGCCAAGCATCAGGAGGCCAGGCGGTTAAGCCAAGCAGCAATAGGCCAGGCGGTTAAGCCAAGCAGCAATAGGCCAGGCGGTAAAGCCAAGCATCAGAAGGCCAGGCAGTTAAGCCAAGCATCAAAAGGCCAGGCAGTTAAGCCAAGCATCAGAAGGCCAGGCGGTTAAGCCAAGCATCAGAAGGCCAGGCGGTTAAGCCAAGCAGCAATAAGCCAGGCGGTTAAGCCAAGCATCAGAATGCCAGGCGGTTAAGCCAAGCATCAGAAGGCCAGGCGGTTAAGCCAAGCAGCAATAGGCCAGGCGGTAAAGCCAAGCATCTTAATTTCCTAACAACAATAAACTAAATAATTTCAAAACTTCACTGAAACTTATGCTAAAAATAAAATACCCCTTTTTTTTGTTTGAAAAAAAATCAAAGTTTAACTGAAACTTATTCTAAAAAAGTTTTCCACTATATATATATATATATATATATATTTTTTTTAAATTTTTGTATTTTTTATTTTTTTTTAATTTTTGTATTTTTTATTTTTTTTTTCATTTTTGTATTTTTTTTTATATGCCAGGCGGTTAAGCCAAGCATCAGAAGGCCAGGCGGTTAAGCCAAGCATCAGAAGGCCAGGCGGTTAAGCCAAGCAGCAATAAGCCAGGCGGTTAAGCCAAGCATCAGAAGGCCAGGCGGTTAAGCCAAGCATCAGAAGGCCAGGCGGTTAAGCCAAGCATCAGAAGGCCAGGCGGTTAAGCCAAGCATCAATAAGCCAGGCGGTTAAGCTTAGCAGCAATAAGCCAGGCGGTTAAGCTAAGCATCAGAAGGCCAGGCAGTTAAGCCAAGCATCAGAAGGCCAGGCGGTTAAGCCAAGCATCAAAAGGCCAGGCGGTTAAGCCAAGCATCAGAAGGCCAGGTGGTAAAGCCAAGCAGCAATAGGCCAGGCGGTTAAGCCAAGCATCAGAATGCCAGGCGGTTAGGCCAAGCATCAGAAGGCCAGGCGGTTAAGCCAAGCAGCAATAGGCCAGGCGGTAAAGCCAAGCATCTTAATTTCCTTACAACAATAAACTAAATAATTTCAAAACTTCACTGAAACTTATGCTAAAAAAAATTTCCCCTTTTTGTTTGAAAAAAAATCAAAACTTAACTGAAACTTATTCTAAAAAAAGTTTTCCACTATATATATATATATATATATATATATATATATATATATATATATATATATATATATATATATATACATATATATATATTGTATTTTTCATTTTTTTTTTCATTTTTGTATTTTTTTTTATATGCCAGGCGGTTAAGCCAAGCATCAGAAGGACAGGCGGTTAAGCCAAGCATCAGAAGGCCAGGCGGTTAAGCCAAGCATCAAAAGGCCAGGCGGTTAAGCCAAGCAGCAATAAGCCAGGCAGTTAAGCCAAGTATCAGAGGCCAGGCAGTTAAGCCAAGCATCAGAAGGCCAGGCAGTTGAGCCAAGCATCAGAAGGCCAGGCGGTAAAGCCAAACATCAGAAGGCCAGGCGGTTAAGCCAAGCATCAGAAGGCCAGGCGGTTAAGCCAAGCATCAGAAGGCCAGGCGGTTAAGCCAAGCAGCAATAAGCCAGGCGGTTAAGCCAAGCATCAGAAGACCAGGCAGTTAAGCCAAGCATCAGAAGGCCAGGCGGTTAAGCCAAGCATCAGAAGGCCAGGCTGTTAAGCCAAGCATCAGAAGGCCAGGCGGTTAAGCCAAGCATCAGTAGGCCAGGCGGTTAAGCCAAGCATCAGAAGGCCAGGCGGTTAAGCCAAGCATCAGAAGGCCAGGCGGTTAAGCCAAGCAGCAATAAGCCAGGCGGTTAAGTCAAGCATCAGAAGGCCAGGCGGTTAAGCCAAGCATCAGAAGGCCAGGCGGTTAAGCCAAGCATCAGAAGGCCAGGCGATTAAGCCAAGCATCAGAAGGCCAGGTGGTTAAGCCAAGCATTAGAAGGCCTGGCGATTAAGCCAAGCATCAGAAGGCCAGGCGGTTAAGCCAAGCAGCAATAGGCCAGGCGGTTAAGCCAAGCAGCAATAGGCCAGGCGGTTAAGCCAAGCATCTTAATTTCCTTACAACAATAAACTAAATAGTTTCAAAACTTCACTGAAACTTATGCTAAAAAAAATTTTCCCCATTTTTTTTTGTTTGAAAAAAAAATCAAAACTTAACTGAAACTTATTCTAAAAAAAGTTTTCCACTATATATATATATATATATATATATATATATATATATATATATATATATATATATATATATATATATATATATATATATATTTGTATTTTTTATTTTTTTTTTCATTTTTGTATTTTTTATTTTTTTTTTCATTTTTGTATTTTTTTTTATATGCCAGGCGGTTAAGCCAAGCATCAGAAGGCCAGGCGGTTAAGCCAAGCATCAGAAGGCCAGGCGGTTAAGCCAAGCATCAAAAGGCCAGGCGGTTAAGCCAAGCAGCAATAAGCCAGGCGGTTAAGCCAAGCATCAGAAGGCCAGGCGGTTAAGCCAAGCATCAGAAGGCCAGGCGGTTAAGCCAAGCATCAAAAGGCCAGGCGGTTAAGCCAAGCAGCAATAAGCCAGGCGGTTAAGCCAAGCATCATCAGGCCTGGCAGTTAAGCCAAGCATTATTAGGCCAGGCAGTTAAGCCAAGCATCATTAGGCCAGGCAGTTAAGCCAAGCATTATTAGGCCAGGCAGTTAAGCCAAGCATTATTAGGCCAGGCAGTTAAGCTAATTATCATCAGGCCAGGCAGTTAAGCAATCCCTCCTTAGCACAGATAGTTAAGCCAAACTTTCATAGGCCAGTCAGTTGAGCCAAACATCCTAAGCTGAGGCAGTTACGCAAAACTTCCTTAGGTCTGGCCTCTGAGCCATATTTCCCAAGGCAAGGCATTTTCGCCATACAACCTTAGCCCAGGTAGTTAAGCCAAGCACCCCTATACAAATCAGGTAAGCCAAACATCCCTAGTCCACGCGTTCATGCCAAACATTTTAAGTCCAGTCACCTAGGCCCTTCTTTTTAGGCCAGCCAGTTATGCGTTTCGTTTTTTTCCGGACAGTTCAGCCACACATAAACCAGGTAGTTAAGCCAAACCTTCCTAGATAGGGCAGGTCAGCCAACACCCTTAGGCCAGGCAGTTAAGCCATACACCCTCAGACAAAGTAGTTTAGCCAAATCTCCTAGCCCTGTCAGTTGAGCCAAACATCCTTAGCCAAGGCAGTTAAGCCAAGCACCATTAGGCCAGGCATTTAAGCTAAGCATTATTAGGCCAGGCGGTTAAGCCAAGCATTATTAGGCCAAGCGGTTAAGCCAAGCATTATTAGGCCAGGCAGTTAAGCCAAGCTTCAGAAGGCCAGGCAGTTAAGCCAAGCATCATTAAGCCAGGCGGTTAAGCCAAGCAGCATTAAGCCAGGCGGTTAAGCCAAGCAGCAATAAGCTAGGCGGTTAAGCCAAGCATCAGAGGGCCAGGCGGTTAAGCCAAGCATCAGAAGGCCAGGCAGTTAATCCAAGTATCAGAAGGCCAGGGGGTTAACCCAAGCATCACTAGGCCAGGCGGTTAAGCCAAGCATCAGAAGGCCAGGCGGTTAAGCCAAGCATCAGAAGGCCAGGCGGTTAAGCCAAGCAGCAATAAGCCAGGCGGTTAAGCCAAGCATCAGAAGGCCAGGCAGTTAAGCCAAGCATCAGAAGGCAAGGCGGTTAAGCCAAGCATCAGAAGGCCAGGCGGTTAAGCCATTCATCAGAAGGCCAGGCGGTTAAGCCAAGCAGCAATAAGCCAGGTGGTTAAGCCAAGCATCAGAAGGCCAGGCGGTTAAGCCAAGCATCAGAAGGCCAGGCGGTTAAGCCAAGCATCTTAATTTCCTTACAACAATAAACTAAATAATTTCAAAACTTCACTGAAACTTATGCTAAAAAAAATTTTTACCCTTTTTTTTGTTTAAAAAAAAATCAAAACATAACTGAAACTTATTCTAAAAAAAGTTTTCCACTATATATATATATATATATATATATATATATATATATATATATATATATATATATATATATATATATATATATATATATATATATATATATATATATATATATATATTTTATTTTTGTATTTTTTATTTTTTTTTCATTTCTGTATTTTTTAATTTTTTTTTTCATTTTTGTATTTTTTTTATATGCCAGGCGCTTAAGCCAAGCATCAGAAGGCCAGGAGGTTAAGCCAAGCATCAAAAGGCCAGGCGGTTAAGCCAAGCAGCAATAAGCCAGGCGGTTAAGCCAAGCATCAGACGGCCAGGCAGTTAAGCCAAGCATCAGAAGGCCAGGCGGTTAAGCCAAGCATCAAAAGGCCAGGCGGTTAAGCCAAGCAGCAATAAGCCAGGCGGTTAAGCCAAGCATCATCAGGCCTGGCAGTTAAGCCAAGCATTATTAAGCCAGGCAGTTAAGCCAAGCATCATTAGGCCAGGCAGTTAAGCCAAGCATTATTAGGCCAGGCAGTTAAGCCAAGCATTATTAGGCCAGGCAGTTAAGCCAAGCATCATCAGGCCAGGCAGTAAAGCCATTCCTCCTTAACCCAGATAGTTAAGCCAAACTTTCATAGGCCAGTCAGTTGAGCCAAACATCCTAAGCTGAGGCAGTTACGCAAAACTTCCTTAGGTATGGCCTCTGAGCCATATTTCCCAAGGCAAGGCATTTTCGCCATACAACCTTAGCCCAGGTAGTTAAGCCAAGCACCCCTATACAAATCAGGTAAGCCAAACATCCCTAGTCCACGCGTTCATGCCAAACATTTTAAGTCCAGTCACCTAGGCCCTTCTTTTTAGGCCAGCCAGTTAAGCGTTTCGGTTTTTTCCGGACAGTTCAGCCACACATAAACCAGGTAGTTAAGCCAAACCTTCCTAGATAGGGCAGGTCAGCCAACACCCTTAGGCCAGGCAGTTAAGCCATACACCCTCAGACAAAGTAGTTTAGCCAAACCTCCTTAGCCCTGTCAGTTGAGCCAAACATCCTTAGCCAAGGCAGTTAAGCCGAGCACCATTAGGCCAGGCATTTAAGCTAAGCATTATTAGGCCAGGCGGTTAAGCCAAGCATTATTAGGCCAAGCGGTTAAGCCAAGCATTATTAGGCCAGGCAGTTAAGCCAAGCTTCAGAAGGCCAGGCAGTTAAGCCAAGCATCATTAAGCCAGGCGGTTAAGCCAAGCAGCATTAAGCCAGGCGGTTAAGCCAAGCAGCAATAAGCTAGGCGGTTAAGCCAAGCATCAGAGGGCCAGGCGGTTAAGCCAAGCATCAGAAGGCCAGGCAGTTAATCCAAGTATCAGAAGGCCAGGGGGTTAACCCAAGCATCACTAGGCCAGGCGGTTAAGCCAAGCATCAGAAGGCCAGGCGGTTAAGCCAAGCATCAGAAGGCCAGGCGGTTAAGCCAAGCAGCAATAAGCCAGGCGGTTAAGCCAAGCATCAGAAGGCCAGGCAGTTAAGCCAAGCATCAGAAGGCAAGGCGGTTAAGCCAAGCATCAGAAGGCCAGGCGGTTAAGCCATTCATCAGAAGGCCAGGCGGTTAAGCCAAGCAGCAATAAGCCAGGTGGTTAAGCCAAGCATCAGAAGGCCAGGCGGTTAAGCCAAGCATCAGAAGGCCAGGCGGTTAAGCCAAGCATCTTAATTTCCTTACAACAATAAACTAAATAATTTCAAAACTTCACTGAAACTTATGCTAAAAAAAATTTTTACCCTTTTTTTTGTTTAAAAAAAAATCAAAACATAACTGAAACTTATTCTAAAAAAAGTTTTCCACTATATATATATATATATATATATATATATATATATATATATATATATATATATATATATATATATATATATATATATATATATATTTTATTTTTGTATTTTTTATTTTTTTTTCATTTCTGTATTTTTTAATTTTTTTTTTCATTTTTGTATTTTTTTTATATGCCAGGCGCTTAAGCCAAGCATCAGAAGGCCAGGAGGTTAAGCCAAGCATCAAAAGGCCAGGCGGTTAAGCCAAGCAGCAATAAGCCAGGCGGTTAAGCCAAGCATCAGACGGCCAGGCAGTTAAGCCAAGCATCAGAAGGCCAGGCGGTTAAGCCAAGCATCAAAAGGCCAGGCGGTTAAGCCAAGCAGCAATAAGCCAGGCGGTTAAGCCAAGCATCATCAGGCCTGGCAGTTAAGCCAAGCATTATTAAGCCAGGCAGTTAAGCCAAGCATCATTAGGCCAGGCAGTTAAGCCAAGCATTATTAGGCCAGGCAGTTAAGCCAAGCATTATTAGGCCAGGCAGTTAAGCCAAGCATCATCAGGCCAGGCAGTAAAGCCATTCCTCCTTAACCCAGATAGTTAAGCCAAACTTTCATAGGCCAGTCAGTTGAGCCAAACATCCTAAGCTGAGGCAGTTACGCAAAACTTCCTTAGGTATGGCCTCTGAGCCATATTTCCCAAGGCAAGGCATTTTCGCCATACAACCTTAGCCCAGGTAGTTAAGCCAAGCACCCCTATACAAATCAGGTAAGCCAAACATCCCTAGTCCACGCGTTCATGCCAAACATTTTAAGTCCAGTCACCTAGGCCCTTCTTTTTAGGCCAGCCAGTTAAGCGTTTCGGTTTTTTCCGGACAGTTCAGCCACACATAAACCAGGTAGTTAAGCCAAACCTTCCTAGATAGGGCAGGTCAGCCAACACCCTTAGGCCAGGCAGTTAAGCCATACACCCTCAGACAAAGTAGTTTAGCCAAACCTCCTTAGCCCTGTCAGTTGAGCCAAACATCCTTAGCCAAGGCAGTTAAGCCGAGCACCATTAGGCCAGGCCTTTAAGCCAAGCATTATTAGGCCAAGCGGTTAAGCCAAGCATTATTAGGCCAGGCGGTTAAGCCAAGCATCAGAAGGCCAAGCGGTTAAGCCAAGCATCATTAAGCCAGGCGGTTAAGCCAAGCAGCAATAAGCCAGGCGGTTAAGCCAAGCAGCAATAACCCAGGCGGTTAAGCCAATCATCAGAAGGCCAGGCGGTTAAGCCAAGCATCAGAAGGCCAGGCAGTTAAGCCAAGTATCAGAAGGCCAGGCGGTTAAGCCAAGCATCACTAGGCCAGGCAGTTAAGCCAAGCATCAGAAGGCCAGGCAGTTAAGCCAAGCATCAGAAGGCTAGGCGGTTAAGCCAAGCAGCAATAAGCCAGGCGGTTAAGCCAAGCATCAGAAGGCCAGGCAGTTAAGCCAAGCATCAGAAGGCCAGGCGGTTAAGCCAAGCATCAGAAGGCCAGGCGGTTAAGCCAAGCATCAGAAGGCCAGGCGGTTAAGCCAAGCAGCAATAAACCAGGCGGTTAAGCCAAGCATCAGAATGCCAGGCGGTTAAGCCAAGCATCAGAAGGCCAGGCGGTTAAGCCAAGCATCTTAATTTCCTTACAACAATAAACTAAATAATTTCAAAACTTCACTGAAACTTATGCTAAAAAAAAATTTTCCCCTTTTTTTTTGTTTGAAAAAAAAATCAAAACTTAACTGAAACTTATTCTAAAAAAAAGTTTTCCACTATATATATATATATATATATATATATATATATATATATATATATATATATATATGTATATATATATATATATATATATATATATATATATATTTTTTTTTTTTTATTTTTGTATTTTTTATTTTTTTTTCATTTTTGTATTTTTTAATTTTTTTTTCATTTTTGTATTTTTTTTTATATGCCAGGCGGTTAAGCCAAGCATCAGAAGGCCAGGCGGTTAAGCCAAGCATCAGAAGGCCAGGCGGTTAAGCCAAGCATCAAAAGGCCAGGCAGTTAAGCCAAGCAGCAATAAGCCAGGCGGTTAAGCCAAGCATCAGAAGGCCAGGCGGTTAAGCCAAGCATCAGAAGGCCAGGCGGTTAAGCCAAGCATCAAAAGGCCAGGCGGTTAAGCCAAGCAGCAATAAGCCAGGCGGTTAAGCCAAGCAGCAATAAGCCAGGCGTTTAAGCCAAGCAACAGAAGGCCAGGCGGTTAAGCCAAGCATCAGAAGGCCAGGTGGTTAAGCCAAGCATCAGAAGGCCAGGCGGTTGAGCCAAGCATCAGAAGGCCAGGCGGTTGAGCCAAGCATGAGAAGGCCAGGCAGTTAAGCCAAGTATCAGAAGGCCAGGCGGTTAAGCCAATCATCACTAGGCCAGGCGGTTAAGCCAAGCATCAGAAGGCCAGGTGGTTAAGCCAAGCATCAGAAGGCCAGGCGGTTAAGCCAAGCAGCAATAAGCCAGGCGGTTAAGCCAAGCATCAGAAGGCCAGGTGGTTAAGCCAAGCATCAGAAGGCCAGGCGGTTAAGCCAAGCATCAGAAGGCCAGGCGGTTAAGCCAAGCATCAGAAGGCCAGGCGGTTAAGCCAAGCATCAGAATGCCAGGCGGTTAAGCCAAGCAGCAATAGGCCAGGCGGTTAAGCCAAGCATCAGAAGGCCAGGCGGTTAAGCCAAGCATCAGAATGCCAGGCGGTTAAGCCAAGCAGCAATAAGCCAGGCGGTTAAGCCAAGCATCAGAAGGCCAGGTGGTTAAGCCAAGCATCAGAATGCCAGGCGGTTAAGCCAAGCATCAGAAGGCCAGGCGGTTAAGCCAAGCATCAGAAGGCCAGGCGGTTAAGCCAAGCATCAGAATGCCAGGCGGTTAAGCCAAGCAGCAATAGGCCAGGCGGTAAAGCCAAGCATCTTAATTTCCTTACAACAATAAACTAAATAGTTTCAAAACTTCACTGAAACTTATGCTAAAAAAAATTTTCCCCATTTTTTTTTGTTTGAAAAAAAAATCAAAACTTAACTGAAACTTATTCTAAAAAAAAGTTTTCCACTATATATATATTTTTTTTTGTATTTTTTATTTTTTTTTTCATTTTTGTATTTATTTTTTTTTCATTTTTGTATTTTTTTATATGCCAGTCGGTTAAGCCAAGCATCAGAGGGCCAGGCGGTTAAGCCAAGCATCAGAAGGCCAGGCGGTTAAGCCAAGCATCAAAAGGCCAGGCGGTTAAGCCAAGCGTCAATAAGCCAGGCGGTTAAGCCAAGCATCAGAAGGCCATGCGGATAAGCCAAGCATCAAAAGGCCAGGCGGTTAAGCCAAGCAGCAATAAGCCAGGCGGTTAAGCCAAGCATCATCAGGCCTGGCAGTTAAGCCAAGCATTATTAGGCCAGGCAGTTAAGCCAAGCATCATTAGGCCAGGCAGTTAAGCCAAGCATTATTAGGCCAGGCAGTTAAGCCAAGCATTATTAGGCCAGGCAGTTAAGCCAAGCATCATCAGGCCAGGCAGTTAAGCCTTCCCTCCTTAGCACAGATAGTTAAGCCAAACTTTCATAGGCCAGTCAGTTGAGCCAAACATCCTAAGCTGAGGCAGTTACGCAAAACTTCCTTAGGTATGGCCTCTAAGCCATATTTCCCAAGGCAAGGCATTTTCGCCATACAACCTTAGCCCAGGTAGTTAAGCCAAGCACCCCTATACAAATCAGGTAAGCCAAACAACCCTAGTCCACGCGTTCATGCCAAACATTTTAAGTCCAGTCACCTAGGCCCTTCTTTTTAGGCCAGCCAGTTAAGCGTTTCGGTTTTTTCCGGACAGTTCAGCCACACATAAACCAGGTAGTTAAGCCAAACCTTCCTAGATAGGGCAGGTCAGCCAACACCCTTAGGCCAGGCAGTTAAGCCATACACCCTCAGACAAAGTAGTTTAGCCAAACCTCCTTAGCCCTGTCAGTTGAGCCAAACATCCTTAGCCAAGGCAGTTAAGCCAAGCACCATTAGGCCAGGCATTTAAGCCAAGCATTATTAGGCCAAGCGGTTAAGCCAAGCATTATTAGGCCAGGCGGTTAAGCCAAGCATCAGAAGGCCAAGCGGTTAAGCCAAGCATCATTAAGCCAGGCGGTTAAGCCAAGCAGCAATAAGCCAGGCGGTTAAGCCAAGCAGCAATAAGCCAGGCAGTTAAGCCAATCATCAGAAGGCCAGGCGGTTAAGCCAAGCATCAGAAGGCCAGGCAGTTAAGCCAAGTATCAGAAGGCCAGGCGGTTAAGCCAAGCATCACTAGGCCAGGCAGTTAAGCCAAGCATCAGAAGGCCAGGCAGTTAAGCCAAGCATCAGAAGGCTAGGCGGTTAAGCCAAGCAGCAATAAGCTAGGCGGTTAAGCCAAGCATCAGAAGGCCAGGCAGTTAAGCCAAGCATCAGAAGGCCAGGCGGTTAAGCCAAGCATCAGAAGGCCAGGCGGTTAAGCCAAGCATCAGAAGGCCAGGCGGTTAAGCCAAGCAGCAATAAACCAGGCGGTTAAGCCAAGCATCAGAATGCCAGGCGGTTAAGCCAAGCATCAGAAGGCCAGGCGGTTAAGCCAAGCATCTTAATTTCCTTAAAACAATAAACTAAATAATTTCAAAACTTCACTGAAACTTATGCTAAAAAAAATTTTTCCCCTTTTTTTTTTGTCTGAAAAAAAAATCAAAACTTAACTGAAACTTATTCTAAAAAAAGTTTTCCACTATATATATATATATATATATATATATATATATATATATATATATATATATATATATATATATATATATTTTTATTTTTGTATTTTTTATTTTTTTTTTCATTTTTGTATTTTTTAATTTTTTTTTTCATTTTTGTATTTTTTTATATGCCAGGCGGTTAAGCCAAGCATCAGAAGGCCAGGCGGTTAAGCCAAGCATCAGAAGGCCAGGCGGTTAAGCCAAGCATCAAAAGGCCAGGCAGTTAAGCCAAGCAGCAATAAGCCAGGCGGTTAAGCCAAGCATCAGAAGGCCAGGCGGTTAAGCCAAGCATCAGAAGGCCAGGCGGTTAAGCCAAGCATCAAAAGGCCAGGCGGCTAAGCCAAGCAGCAATAAGCCAGGCGGTTAAGCCAAGCATCATCAGGCCTGGCAGTTAAGCCAAGCATTATTAGGCCGGGCAGTTAAGCCAAGCATCATTAGGCCAGGCAGTTAAGCCAAGCATTATTAGGCCAGGCAGTTAAGCCTTGCATTATTAGGCCAGGCAGTTAAGCCAAGCATCATCAGGCCAGGCAGTTAAGCCATTCCTCCTTAGCCCAGATAGTTAAGCCAAACTTTCATAGGCCAGTCAGTTGAGCCAAACATCCTAAGCTGAGGCAGTTACGCAAAACTTCCTTAGGTATGGCCTCTAAGCCATATTTCCCAAGGCAAGGCATTTTCGCCATACAACCTTAGCCCAGGTAGTTAAGCCAAGCACCCCTATACAAATCAGGTAAGCCAAACATTCCTAGTCCACGCGTTCATGCCAAACATTTTAAGTCCAGTCACCTAGGCCCTTCTTTTTAGGCCAGCCAGTTAAGCGTTTCGGTTTTTTCCGGACAGTTCAGCCACACATAAACCAGGTAGTTAAGCCAAACCTTCCTAGATAGGGCAGGTCAGCCAACACCCTTAGGCCAGGCAGTTAAGCCATACACCCTCAGACAAAGTAGTTTAGCCAAACCTCCTTAGCCCTGTCAGTTGAGCCAAACATCCTTAGCCAAGGCAGCTAAGCCAAGCACCATTAGGCCAGGCATTTAAGCCAAGCATTATTAGCCCAGGCGGTTAAGCCAAGCATTATTAGGCCAAGCGGTTAAGCCAAGCATTATTAGGCCAGGCGGTTAAGCCAAGCATCATTAAGCCAAGCGGTTAAGCCAAGCAGCAATAAGCCAGGCGGTTAAGCCAAGCAGCAATAAGCCAAGCGGTTAAGCCAAGCATCAGAAGGCCAGGCGGTTGAGCCAAGCATCAGAAGGCCAGGCAGTTAAACCAAGTATCAGAAGGCCAGGTGGTTAAGAAAATCATCACTAGGCCAGGCGGTTAAGCCAAGCATCAGAAGGCCAGGCGGTTAAGCCAAGCATCAGAAGGCCAGGCGGTTAAGCCAAGCAGCAATGAGCCAGGCGGTTAAGCCAAGCATCAGAAGGCCAGGCAGTTAAGCCAAGCATCAGAAGGCCAGGCGGTTAAGCCAAGCATCAGAAGGCCAGGCGGTTAAGCCAAGCATCAGAAGGCCAGGCGGTTAAGCCAAGCAGCAATAAGCCAGGCGGTTAAGCCAAGCATCAGAATGCCAGGCGGTTAAGCCAAGCATCAGAAGGCCAGGCGGTTAAGCCAAGCATCTGAATTTCCTTACAACAATAAACTAAATAATTTCAAAACTTCACTGAAACTTATGCTAAGCCAAGCATCAGAAAGCCAGGCGGTTAAGCCAAGCATCAGAAAGCCAGGCGGTTAAGCCAAGCATCAGAAGGCCAGGCGGTTAAGCCAGGCAGCAATAAGCCAGGCGGTTAAGCCAAGCATCAGAAGGCCAGGTGGTTAAGCCAAGCATCAGAAGGCCAGGCGGTTAAGCCAAGCATCAGAAGGCCAGGCGGTTAAGCCAAGCAGCAATAAGCCAGGCGGTTAAGCCAAGCATCAGAAGGCCAGGCGGTTAAGCCAAGCATCAGAAGGCCAGGTGGTTAAGCCAAACATCAGAAGGCCAGGCGGTTAAGCCAAGCATCAGAAGGCCAGGCGGTTAAGCCAAGCATCAGGAGGCCGGGCGGTTAAGCCAAGCATCAGAAGGCCGGGCGGTTAAGCCAAGCAGCAATTAGCCAGGCGGTTACGCCAAGCAGCAATAAGCCAGGTGGTTAAGCCAAGCATCAGAAGGCCAGGCGGTTAAGCCAAGCAGCAATAAGCCAGGCTTTCAAGCCAAGCATCAGAAGGCCAGGCGGTTAAGCCAAGCATCAGAAGGCCAGGCGGTTAAGCCAAGCATCAGAAGGCCAGGCAGTTAAGCCAAGCATCAGAAGGCCAGGCAGTTAAGCCAAGCAGCAATAAGCCAGGCATTTAAGCCAAGCAGCAATAAGCCAGGCGGTTAAGCCAAGCATCAGAAGGCCAGGCGGTTAAGCCAAGCATCAGAAGGCCAGGCGGTTAAGCCAAGCATCAAAAGGCCAGGCAGTTAAGCCAAGCAGCAATAAGCCAGGCGGTTAAGCCAAGCAGCAATAAGCCAGGCGGTTAAGCCATGCATCAGAAGGCCAGGCGGTTAAGCCAAGTATCAGAAGGCCAGGCGGATAAGCCAAGTATCAGAAGGTCAGGCGGTTAAGCCAAGCATCAGAAGGCCAGGCGGTTAAGCCAAGCAGCAATAAGCCAGGCGGTTAAGCCAAGCATCAGAAGGCCAGGCGGTTAAGCCAAGCATCAGAAGGCCAGGCGGTTAAGCCAAGCATCAGAAGGCCAGGCAGTTAAGCCAAGCAGCAATAAGCCAGGCGGTTAAGCCAAGCATCAGAAGGCCAGGCGGTTAAGCCAAGCATCAGAATGCCAGGCGGTTAAGCCAAGCATCAGAAGGCCAGGTGGTTAAGCCAAGCATCAGAATGCCAGGCGGTTAAGCCAAGCAGCAATTAGCCAGGCGGTTAAGCCAAGCATCAGAAGGCCAGGCGGTTAAGCCAAGCATCAGAAGGCCAGGCGGTAAGCCAAGCAGCAATAAGCCAGGCGGTTAAGCCAAGCAGCAATAAGCCAGGCGGTTAAGCCAAGTATCAGAAGGCCAGGCGGTTAAGCCAAGTATCAGAAGGCCAGGCGGTTAAGCCAAGCATCAAAAGGCCAGGCGGTTAAGCCAAGCAGCAATAAGCCAGGCGGTTAAGCCAAGCATCAGAAGGCCAGGCGGTTAAGCCAAGCAGCAATAAGCCAGGCGGTCAAGCCAAGCAGCAATAAGCCAGGCGGTTAAGCCAAGCATCAGAAGGCCAGGCGGTTAAGCCAAGCATCAGAAGGCCAGGCGGTTAAGCCAAGCATCAGAAGGCCAGGCAGTTAAGCCAAGCAGCAATAAGCCAGGCGGTTAAGCCAAGCATCAGAAGGCCAGGCGGTTAAGCCAAGCATCAGAATGCCAGGCGGTTAAGCCAAGCATCAGAAGGCCAGGTGGTTAAGCCAAGCATCAGAATGCCAGGCGGTTAAGCCAAGCAGCAATTAGCCAGGCGGTTAAGCCAAGCATCAGAAGGCCAGGCGGTTAAGCCAAGCATCAGAAGGCCAGGCGGTAAGCCAAGCAGCAATAAGCCAGGCGGTTAAGCCAAGCAGCAATAAGCCAGGCGGTTAAGCCAAGTATCAGAAGGCCAGGCGGTTAAGCCAAGTATCAGAAGGCCAGGCGGTTAAGCCAAGCATCAAAAGGCCAGGCGGTTAAGCCAAGCAGCAATAAGCCAGGCGGTTAAGCCAAGCATCAGAAGGCCAGGCGGTTAAGCCAAGCAGCAATAAGCCAGGCGGTCAAGCCAAGCATCAGAAGGCCAGGCGGTTAAGCCAAGCATCAGAAGGCCAGGCGGTTAAGCCAAGCATCAGAAGGCCAGGCGGTTAAGCCAAGCAGCAATAAGCCAGGCGGTTAAGCCAAGCATTATTAGGCCAGGCAGTTAAGCCAAGCAGCAATAAGCCAGGCGGTTAAGCCAAGCATCAGAAGGCCAGGCGGTTAAGCCAAGCATCAGAAGGCCAGGCGGTTAAGCCAAGCAGCAATAAGCCAGGCGGTTAAGCCAAGCATTATTAGGCCAGGCAGTTAAGCCAAGCATCAGAAGGCCAGGCGGTTAAGCCAAGCATTATTAGGCCAGGCAGTTAAGCCAAGCATCAGAAGGCCAGGCGGTTAAGCCAAGCAGCAATAAGCCAGGCGGTTAAGCCAAGCATCAGAAGGCCAGGCGGTTAAGCCAAGCATCAGAAGGCCAGGCGGTTAAGCCAAGCATCAGAAGGCCAGGCGGTTAAGCCAAGCATCAGAAGGCCAGGCGGTTAAGCCAAGCAGCAATAAGCCAGGCGGTTAAGCCAAGCATCAGAAGGCCAGGTGGTTAAGCCAAGCATCAGAATGCCAGGCGGTTAAGCCAAGCATCAGAAGGCCAGGTGGTTAAGCCAAGCATCAGAATGCCAGGCGGTTAAGCCAAGCATCAGAAGGCCAGGCGGTTAAGCCAAGCATCAGAAGGCCAGGCGGTTAAGCCAAGCATCAGAAGGCCAGGCGGTTAAGCCAAGCAGCAATAGGCCAGGCGGTAAAGCCAAGCATCTTAATTTCCTTACAACAATAAACTAAATAGTTTCAAAACTTCACTGAAACTTATGCTAAAAAAAATTTTCCCCCTTTTTTTTTTGTTTGAAAAAAAAATCAAAACTTAACTGAAACTTATTCTAAAAAAAAGTTTTCCACTATATATATATTTTTTTTTGTATTTTTTATTTTTTTTTCATTTTTGTATTTATTTTTTTTTCATTTTTGTATTTTTTTTATATGCCAGTCGGTTAAGCCAAGCATCAGAGGGCCAGGCGGTTAAGCCAAGCATCAGAAGGCCAGGCGGTTAAGCCAAGCAGCAATAAGCCAGGCGGTTAAGCCAAGCATCAGAAGGCCAGGTGGTTAAGCCAAGCATCAGAATGCCAGGCGGTTAAGCCAAGCATCAGAAGGCCAGGTGGTTAAGCCAAGCATCAGAATGCCAGGCGGTTAAGCCAAGCATCAGAAGGCCAGGCGGTTAAGCCAAGCATCAGAAGGCCAGGCGGTTAAGCCAAGCATCAGAAGGCCAGGCGGTTAAGCCAAGCAGCAATAGGCCAGGCGGTAAAGCCAAGCATCTTAATTTCCTTACAACAATAAACTAAATAGTTTCAAAACTTCACTGAAACTTATGCTAAAAAAAATTTTCCCCCTTTTTTTTTTGTTTGAAAAAAAAATCAAAACTTAACTGAAACTTATTCTAAAAAAAAGTTTTCCACTATATATATATATTTTTTTGTATTTTTTATTTTTTTTTTCATTTTTGTATTTATTTTTTTTTCATTTTTGTATTTTTTTTATATGCCAGTCGGTTAAGCCAAGCATCAGAGGGCCAGGCGGTTAAGCCAAGCATCAGAAGGCCAGGCGGTTAAGCCAAGCATCAAAAGGCCAGGCGGTTAAGCCAAGCGTCAATAAGCCAGGCGGTTAAGCCAAGCATCAGAAGGCCATGCGGATAAGCCAAGCATCAAAAGGCCAGGCGGTTAAGCCAAGCAGCAATAAGCCAGGCGGTTAAGCCAAGCATCATCAGGCCTGGCAGTTAAGCCAAGCATTATTAGGCCAGGCAGTTAAGCCAAGCATCATTAGGCCAGGCAGTTAAGCCAAGCATTATTAGGCCAGGCAGTTAAGCCAAGCATTATTAGGCCAGGCAGTTAAGCCAAGCATCATCAGGCCAGGCAGTTAAGCCTTCCCTCCTTAGCACAGATAGTTAAGCCAAACTTTCATAGGCCAGTCAGTTGAGCCAAACATCCTAAGCTGAGGCAGTTACGCAAAACTTCCTTAGGTATGGCCTCTAAGCCATATTTCCCAAGGCAAGGCATTTTCGCCATACAACCTTAGCCCAGGTAGTTAAGCCAAGCACCCCTATACAAATCAGGTAAGCCAAACAACCCTAGTCCACGCGTTCATGCCAAACATTTTAAGTCCAGTCACCTAGGCCCTTCTTTTTAGGCCAGCCAGTTAAGCGTTTCGGTTTTTTCCGGACAGTTCAGCCACACATAAACCAGGTAGTTAAGCCAAACCTTCCTAGATAGGGCAGGTCAGCCAACACCCTTAGGCCAGGCAGTTAAGCCATACACCCTCAGACAAAGTAGTTTAGCCAAACCTCCTTAGCCCTGTCAGTTGAGCCAAACATCCTTAGCCAAGGCAGTTAAGCCAAGCACCATTAGGCCAGGCATTTAAGCCAAGCATTATTAGGCCAAGCGGTTAAGCCAAGCATTATTAGGCCAGGCGGTTAAGCCAAGCATCAGAAGGCCAAGCGGTTAAGCCAAGCATCATTAAGCCAGGCGGTTAAGCCAAGCAGCAATAAGCCAGGCGGTTAAGCCAAGCAGCAATAAGCCAGGCAGTTAAGCCAATCATCAGAAGGCTAGGCGGTTAAGCCAAGCATCAGAAGGCCAGGCAGTTAAGCCAAGTATCAGAAGGCCAGGCGGTTAAGCCAAGCATCACTAGGCCAGGCAGTTAAGCCAAGCATCAGAAGGCCAGGCAGTTAAGCCAAGCATCAGAAGGCTAGGCGGTTAAGCCAAGCAGCAATAAGCCAAGCGGTTAAGCCAAGCATCAGAAGGCCAGGCAGTTAAGCCAAGCATCAGAAGGCCAGGCGGTTAAGCCAAGCATCAGAAGGCCAGGCGGTTAAGCCAAGCATCAGAAGGCCAGGCGGTTAAGCCAAGCAGCAATAAACCAGGCGGTTAAGCCAAGCATCAGAATGCCAGGCGGTTCAGCCAAGCATCAGAAGGCCAGGCGGTTAAGCCAAGCATCTTAATTTCCTTAAAACAATAAACTAAATAATTTCAAAACTTCACTGAAACTTATGCTAAAAAAAATTTTTCCCCTTTTTTTTTGTCTGAAAAAAAAATCAAAACTTAACTGAAACTTATTCTAAAAAAAGTTTTCCACTATATATATATATATATATATATATATATATATATATATATATATATATATATATATATATATATATATATATATTTTTATTTTTGTATTTTTTATTTTTTTTTTCATTTTTGTATTTTTTAATTTTTTTTTTCATTTTTGTATTTTTTTATATGCCAGGCGGTTAAGCCAAGCATCAGAAGGCCAGGCGGTTAAGCCAAGCATCAGAAGGCCAGGCGGTTAAGCCAAGCATCAAAAGGCCAGGCAGTTAAGCCAAGCAGCAATAAGCCAGGCGGTTAAGCCAAGCATCAGAAGGCCAGGCGGTTAAGCCAAGCATCAGAAGGCCAGGCGGTTAAGCCAAGCATCAAAAGGCCAGGCGGCTAAGCCAAGCAGCAATAAGCCAGGCGGTTAAGCCAAGCATCATCAGGCCTGGCAGTTAAGCCAAGCATTATTAGGCCAGGCAGTTAAGCCAAGCATCATTAGGCCAGGCAGTTAAGCCAAGCATTATTAGGCCAGGCAGTTAAGCCTTGCATTATTAGGCCAGGCAGTTAAGCCAAGCATCATCAGGCCAGGCAGTTAAGCCATTCCTCCTTAGCCCAGATAGTTAAGCCAAACTTTCATAGGCCAGTCAGTTGAGCCAAACATCCTAAGCTGAGGCAGTTACGCAAAACTTCCTTAGGTATGGCCTCTAAGCCATATTTCCCAAGGCAAGGCATTTTCGCCATACAACCTTAGCCCAGGTAGTTAAGCCAAGCACCCCTATACAAATCAGGTAAGCCAAACATTCCTAGTCCACGCGTTCATGCCAAACATTTTAAGTCCAGTCACCTAGGCCCTTCTTTTTAGGCCAGCCAGTTAAGCGTTTCGGTTTTTTCCGGACAGTTCAGCCACACATAAACCAGGTAGTTAAGCCAAACCTTCCTAGATAGGGCAGGTCAGCCAACACCCTTAGGCCAGGCAGTTAAGCCATACACCCTCAGACAAAGTAGTTTAGCCAAACCTCCTTAGCCCTGTCAGTTGAGCCAAACATCCTTAGCCAAGGCAGCTAAGCCAAGCACCATTAGGCCAGGCATTTAAGCCAAGCATTATTAGCCCAGGCGGTTAAGCCAAGCATTATTAGGCCAAGCGGTTAAGCCAAGCATTATTAGGCCAGGCGGTTAAGCCAAGCATCATTAAGCCAAGCGGTTAAGCCAAGCAGCAATAAGCCAGGCGGTTAAGCCAAGCAGCAATAAGCCAAGCGGTTAAGCCAAGCATCAGAAGGCCAGGCGGTTGAGCCAAGCATCAGAAGGCCAGGCAGTTAAGCCAAGTATCAGAAGGCCAGGTGGTTAAGAAAATCATCACTAGGCCAGGCGGTTAAGCCAAGCATCAGAAGGCCAGGCGGTTAAGCCAAGCATCAGAAGGCCAGGCGGTTAAGCCAAGCAGCAATGAGCCAGGCGGTTAAGCCAAGCATCAGAAGGCCAGGCAGTTAAGCCAAGCATCAGAAGGCCAGGCGGTTAAGCCAAGCATCAGAAGGCCAGGCGGTTAAGCCAAGCATCAGAAGGCCAGGCGGTTAAGCCAAGCAGCAATAAGCCAGGCGGTTAAGCCAAGCATCAGAATGCCAGGCGGTTAAGCCAAGCATCAGAAGGCCAGGCGGTTAAGCCAAGCATCTGAATTTCCTTACAACAATAAACTAAATAATTTCAAAACTTCACTGAAACTTATGCTAAGCCAAGCATCAGAAAGCCAGGCGGTTAAGCCAAGCATCAGAAAGCCAGGCGGTTAAGCCAAGCATCAGAAGGCCAGGCGGTTAAGCCAGGCAGCAATAAGCCAGGCGGTTAAGCCAAGCATCAGAAGGCCAGGTGGTTAAGCCAAGCATCAGAAGGCCAGGCGGTTAAGCCAAGCATCAGAAGGCCAGGCGGTTAAGCCAAGCAGCAATAAGCCAGGCGGTTAAGCCAAGCATCAGAAGGCCAGGCGGTTAAGCCAAGCATCAGAAGGCCAGGTGGTTAAGCCAAACATCAGAAGGCCAGGCGGTTAAGCCAAGCATCAGAAGGCCAGGCGGTTAAGCCAAGCATCAGGAGGCCGGGCGGTTAAGCCAAGCATCAGAAGGCCGGGCGGTTAAGCCAAGCAGCAATTAGCCAGGCGGTTACGCCAAGCAGCAATAAGCCAGGTGGTTAAGCCAAGCATCAGAAGGCCAGGCGGTTAAGCCAAGCAGCAATAAGCCAGGCTTTCAAGCCAAGCATCAGAAGGCCAGGCGGTTAAGCCAAGCATCAGAAGGCCAGGCGGTTAAGCCAAGCATCAGAAGGCCAGGCAGTTAAGCCAAGCATCAGAAGGCCAGGCAGTTAAGCCAAGCAGCAATAAGCCAGGCATTTAAGCCAAGCAGCAATAAGCCAGGCGGTTAAGCCAAGCATCAGAAGGCCAGGCGGTTAAGCCAAGCATCAGAAGGCCAGGCGGTTAAGCCAAGCATCAAAAGGCCAGGCAGTTAAGCCAAGCAGCAATAAGCCAGGCGGTTAAGCCAAGCAGCAATAAGCCAGGCGGTTAAGCCATGCATCAGAAGGCCAGGCGGTTAAGCCAAGTATCAGAAGGCCAGGCGGATAAGCCAAGTATCAGAAGGTCAGGCGGTTAAGCCAAGCATCAGAAGGCCAGGCGGTTAAGCCAAGCAGCAATAAGCCAGGCGGTTAAGCCAAGCATCAGAAGGCCAGGCGGTTAAGCCAAGCATCAGAAGGCCAGGCGGTTAAGCCAAGCATCAGAAGGCCAGGCAGTTAAGCCAAGCAGCAATAAGCCAGGCGGTTAAGCCAAGCATCAGAAGGCCAGGCGGTTAAGCCAAGCATCAGAATGCCAGGCGGTTAAGCCAAGCATCAGAAGGCCAGGTGGTTAAGCCAAGCATCAGAATGCCAGGCGGTTAAGCCAAGCAGCAATTAGCCAGGCGGTTAAGCCAAGCATCAGAAGGCCAGGCGGTTAAGCCAAGCATCAGAAGGCCAGGCGGTAAGCCAAGCAGCAATAAGCCAGGCGGTTAAGCCAAGCAGCAATAAGCCAGGCGGTTAAGCCAAGTATCAGAAGGCCAGGCGGTTAAGCCAAGTATCAGAAGGCCAGGCGGTTAAGCCAAGCATCAAAAGGCCAGGCGGTTAAGCCAAGCAGCAATAAGCCAGGCGGTTAAGCCAAGCATCAGAAGGCCAGGCGGTTAAGCCAAGCAGCAATAAGCCAGGCGGTCAAGCCAAGCAGCAATAAGCCAGGCGGTTAAGCCAAGCATCAGAAGGCCAGGCGGTTAAGCCAAGCATCAGAAGGCCAGGCGGTTAAGCCAAGCATCAGAAGGCCAGGCAGTTAAGCCAAGCAGCAATAAGCCAGGCGGTTAAGCCAAGCATCAGAAGGCCAGGCGGTTAAGCCAAGCATCAGAATGCCAGGCGGTTAAGCCAAGCATCAGAAGGCCAGGTGGTTAAGCCAAGCATCAGAATGCCAGGCGGTTAAGCCAAGCAGCAATTAGCCAGGCGGTTAAGCCAAGCATCAGAAGGCCAGGCGGTTAAGCCAAGCATCAGAAGGCCAGGCGGTAAGCCAAGCAGCAATAAGCCAGGCGGTTAAGCCAAGCAGCAATAAGCCAGGCGGTTAAGCCAAGTATCAGAAGGCCAGGCGGTTAAGCCAAGTATCAGAAGGCCAGGCGGTTAAGCCAAGCATCAAAAGGCCAGGCGGTTAAGCCAAGCAGCAATAAGCCAGGCGGTTAAGCCAAGCATCAGAAGGCCAGGCGGTTAAGCCAAGCAGCAATAAGCCAGGCGGTCAAGCCAAGCATCAGAAGGCCAGGCGGTTAAGCCAAGCATCAGAAGGCCAGGCGGTTAAGCCAAGCATCAGAAGGCCAGGCGGTTAAGCCAAGCAGCAATAAGCCAGGCGGTTAAGCCAAGCATTATTAGGCCAGGCAGTTAAGCCAAGCAGCAATAAGCCAGGCGGTTAAGCCAAGCATCAGAAGGCCAGGCGGTTAAGCCAAGCATCAGAAGGCCAGGCGGTTAAGCCAAGCAGCAATAAGCCAGGCGGTTAAGCCAAGCATTATTAGGCCAGGCAGTTAAGCCAAGCATCAGAAGGCCAGGCGGTTAAGCCAAGCATTATTAGGCCAGGCAGTTAAGCCAAGCATCAGAAGGCCAGGCGGTTAAGCCAAGCAGCAATAAGCCAGGCGGTTAAGCCAAGCATCAGAAGGCCAGGCGGTTAAGCCAAGCATCAGAAGGCCAGGCGGTTAAGCCAAGCATCAGAAGGCCAGGCGGTTAAGCCAAGCATCAGAAGGCCAGGCGGTTAAGCCAAGCAGCAATAAGCCAGGCGGTTAAGCCAAGCATCAGAAGGCCAGGTGGTTAAGCCAAGCATCAGAATGCCAGGCGGTTAAGCCAAGCATCAGAAGGCCAGGTGGTTAAGCCAAGCATCAGAATGCCAGGCGGTTAAGCCAAGCATCAGAAGGCCAGGCGGTTAAGCCAAGCATCAGAAGGCCAGGCGGTTAAGCCAAGCATCAGAAGGCCAGGCGGTTAAGCCAAGCAGCAATAGGCCAGGCGGTAAAGCCAAGCATCTTAATTTCCTTACAACAATAAACTAAATAGTTTCAAAACTTCACTGAAACTTATGCTAAAAAAAATTTTCCCCCTTTTTTTTTTGTTTGAAAAAAAAATCAAAACTTAACTGAAACTTATTCTAAAAAAAAGTTTTCCACTATATATATATTTTTTTTTGTATTTTTTATTTTTTTTTCATTTTTGTATTTATTTTTTTTTCATTTTTGTATTTTTTTTATATGCCAGTCGGTTAAGCCAAGCATCAGAGGGCCAGGCGGTTAAGCCAAGCATCAGAAGGCCAGGCGGTTAAGCCAAGCAGCAATAAGCCAGGCGGTTAAGCCAAGCATCAGAAGGCCAGGTGGTTAAGCCAAGCATCAGAATGCCAGGCGGTTAAGCCAAGCATCAGAAGGCCAGGTGGTTAAGCCAAGCATCAGAATGCCAGGCGGTTAAGCCAAGCATCAGAAGGCCAGGCGGTTAAGCCAAGCATCAGAAGGCCAGGCGGTTAAGCCAAGCATCAGAAGGCCAGGCGGTTAAGCCAAGCAGCAATAGGCCAGGCGGTAAAGCCAAGCATCTTAATTTCCTTACAACAATAAACTAAATAGTTTCAAAACTTCACTGAAACTTATGCTAAAAAAAATTTTCCCCCTTTTTTTTTTGTTTGAAAAAAAAATCAAAACTTAACTGAAACTTATTCTAAAAAAAAGTTTTCCACTATATATATATATTTTTTTGTATTTTTTATTTTTTTTTTCATTTTTGTATTTATTTTTTTTTCATTTTTGTATTTTTTTATATGCCAGTCGGTTAAGCCAAGCATCAGAGGGCCAGGCGGTTAAGCCAAGCATCAGAAGGCCAGGCGGTTAAGCCAAGCATCAAAAGGCCAGGCGGTTAAGCCAAGCGTCAATAAGCCAGGCGGTTAAGCCAAGCATCAGAAGGCCATGCGGATAAGCCAAGCATCAAAAGGCCAGGCGGTTAAGCCAAGCAGCAATAAGCCAGGCGGTTAAGCCAAGCATCATCAGGCCTGGCAGTTAAGCCAAGCATTATTAGGCCAGGCAGTTAAGCCAAGCATCATTAGGCCAGGCAGTTAAGCCAAGCATTATTAGGCCAGGCAGTTAAGCCAAGCATTATTAGGCCAGGCAGTTAAGCCAAGCATCATCAGGCCAGGCAGTTAAGCCTTCCCTCCTTAGCACAGATAGTTAAGCCAAACTTTCATAGGCCAGTCAGTTGAGCCAAACATCCTAAGCTGAGGCAGTTACGCAAAACTTCCTTAGGTATGGCCTCTAAGCCATATTTCCCAAGGCAAGGCATTTTCGCCATACAACCTTAGCCCAGGTAGTTAAGCCAAGCACCCCTATACAAATCAGGTAAGCCAAACAACCCTAGTCCACGCGTTCATGCCAAACATTTTAAGTCCAGTCACCTAGGCCCTTCTTTTTAGGCCAGCCAGTTAAGCGTTTCGGTTTTTTCCGGACAGTTCAGCCACACATAAACCAGGTAGTTAAGCCAAACCTTCCTAGATAGGGCAGGTCAGCCAACACCCTTAGGCCAGGCAGTTAAGCCATACACCCTCAGACAAAGTAGTTTAGCCAAACCTCCTTAGCCCTGTCAGTTGAGCCAAACATCCTTAGCCAAGGCAGTTAAGCCAAGCACCATTAGGCCAGGCATTTAAGCCAAGCATTATTAGGCCAAGCGGTTAAGCCAAGCATTATTAGGCCAGGCGGTTAAGCCAAGCATCAGAAGGCCAAGCGGTTAAGCCAAGCATCATTAAGCCAGGCGGTTAAGCCAAGCAGCAATAAGCCAGGCGGTTAAGCCAAGCAGCAATAAGCCAGGCAGTTAAGCCAATCATCAGAAGGCTAGGCGGTTAAGCCAAGCATCAGAAGGCCAGGCAGTTAAGTCAAGTATCAGAAGGCCAGGCGGTTAAGCCAAGCATCACTAGGCCAGGCAGTTAAGCCAAGCATCAGAAGGCCAGGCAGTTAAGCCAAGCATCAGAAGGCTAGGCGGTTAAGCCAAGCAGCAATAAGCCAAGCGGTTAAGCCAAGCATCAGAAGGCCAGGCAGTTAAGCCAAGCATCAGAAGGCCAGGCGGTTAAGCCAAGCATCAGAAGGCCAGGCGGTTAAGCCAAGCATCAGAAGGCCAGGCGGTTAAGCCAAGCAGCAATAAACCAGGCGGTTAAGCCAAGCATCAGAATGCCAGGCGGTTCAGCCAAGCATCAGAAGGCCAGGCGGTTAAGCCAAGCATCTTAATTTCCTTAAAACAATAAACTAAATAATTTCAAAACTTCACTGAAACTTATGCTAAAAAAAATTTTTCCCCTTTTTTTTTGTCTGAAAAAAAAATCAAAACTTAACTGAAACTTATTCTAAAAAAAGTTTTCCACTATATATATATATATATATATATATATATATATATATATATATATATATATTTTTATTTTTGTATTTTTTATTTTTTTTTTCATTTTTGTATTTTTTAATTTTTTTTTTCATTTTTGTATTTTTTTATATGCCAGGCGGTTAAGCCAAGCATCAGAAGGCCAGGCGGTTAAGCCAAGCATCAGAAGGCCAGGCGGTTAAGCCAAGCATCAAAAGGCCAGGCAGTTAAGCCAAGCAGCAATAAGCCAGGCGGTTAAGCCAAGCATCAGAAGGCCAGGCGGTTAAGCCAAGCATCAGAAGGCCAGGCGGTTAAGCCAAGCATCAAAAGGCCAGGCGGCTAAGCCAAGCAGCAATAAGCCAGGCGGTTAAGCCAAGCATCATCAGGCCTGGCAGTTAAGCCAAGCATTATTAGGCCAGGCAGTTAAGCCAAGCATCATTAGGCCAGGCAGTTAAGCCAAGCATTATTAGGCCAGGCAGTTAAGCCTTGCATTATTAGGCCAGGCAGTTAAGCCAAGCATCATCAGGCCAGGCAGTTAAGCCATTCCTCCTTAGCCCAGATAGTTAAGCCAAACTTTCATAGGCCAGTCAGTTGAGCCAAACATCCTAAGCTGAGGCAGTTACGCAAAACTTCCTTAGGTATGGCCTCTAAGCCATATTTCCCAAGGCAAGGCATTTTCGCCATACAACCTTAGCCCAGGTAGTTAAGCCAAGCACCCCTATACAAATCAGGTAAGCCAAACATTCCTAGTCCACGCGTTCATGCCAAACATTTTAAGTCCAGTCACCTAGGCCCTTCTTTTTAGGCCAGCCAGTTAAGCGTTTCGGTTTTTTCCGGACAGTTCAGCCACACATAAACCAGGTAGTTAAGCCAAACCTTCCTAGATAGGGCAGGTCAGCCAACACCCTTAGGCCAGGCAGTTAAGCCATACACCCTCAGACAAAGTAGTTTAGCCAAACCTCCTTAGCCCTGTCAGTTGAGCCAAACATCCTTAGCCAAGGCAGCTAAGCCAAGCACCATTAGGCCAGGCATTTAAGCCAAGCATTATTAGCCCAGGCGGTTAAGCCAAGCATTATTAGGGCAAGCGGTTAAGCCAAGCATTATTAGGCCAGGCGGTTAAGCCAAGCATCATTAAGCCAAGCGGTTAAGCCAAGCAGCAATAAGCCAGGCGGTTAAGCCAAGCAGCAATAAGCCAAGCGGTTAAGCCAAGCATCAGAAGGCCAGGCGGTTGAGCCAAGCATCAGAAGGCCAGGCAGTTAAGCCAAGTATCAGAAGGCCAGGTGGTTAAGAAAATCATCACTAGGCCAGGCGGTTAAGCCAAGCATCAGAAGGCCAGGCGGTTAAGCCAAGCATCAGAAGGCCAGGCGGTTAAGCCAAGCAGCAATGAGCCAGGCGGTTAAGCCAAGCATCAGAAGGCCAGGCAGTTAAGCCAAGCATCAGAAGGCCAGGCGGTTAAGCCAAGCATCAGAAGGCCAGGCGGTTAAGCCAAGCATCAGAAGGCCAGGCGGTTAAGCCAAGCAGCAATAAGCCAGGCGGTTAAGCCAAGCATCAGAATGCCAGGCGGTTAAGCCAAGCATCAGAAGGCCAGGCGGTTAAGCCAAGCATCTGAATTTCCTTACAACAATAAACTAAATAATTTCAAAACTTCACTGAAACTTATGCTAAGCCAAGCATCAGAAAGCCAGGCGGTTAAGCCAAGCATCAGAAAGCCAGGCGGTTAAGCCAAGCATCAGAAGGCCAGGCGGTTAAGCCAGGCAGCAATAAGCCAGGCGGTTAAGCCAAGCATCAGAAGGCCAGGTGGTTAAGCCAAGCATCAGAAGGCCAGGCGGTTAAGCCAAGCATCAGAAGGCCAGGCGGTTAAGCCAAGCAGCAATAAGCCAGGCGGTTAAGCCAAGCATCAGAAGGCCAGGCGGTTAAGCCAAGCATCAGAAGGCCAGGTGGTTAAGCCAAACATCAGAAGGCCAGGCGGTTAAGCCAAGCATCAGAAGGCCAGGCGGTTAAGCCAAGCATCAGGAGGCCGGGCGGTTAAGCCAAGCATCAGAAGGCCGGGCGGTTAAGCCAAGCAGCAATTAGCCAGGCGGTTACGCCAAGCAGCAATAAGCCAGGTGGTTAAGCCAAGCATCAGAAGGCCAGGCGGTTAAGCCAAGCAGCAATAAGCCAGGCTTTCAAGCCAAGCATCAGAAGGCCAGGCGGTTAAGCCAAGCATCAGAAGGCCAGGCGGTTAAGCCAAGCATCAGAAGGCCAGGCAGTTAAGCCAAGCATCAGAAGGCCAGGCAGTTAAGCCAAGCAGCAATAAGCCAGGCATTTAAGCCAAGCAGCAATAAGCCAGGCGGTTAAGCCAAGCATCAGAAGGCCAGGCGGTTAAGCCAAGCATCAGAAGGCCAGGCGGTTAAGCCAAGCATCAAAAGGCCAGGCAGTTAAGCCAAGCAGCAATAAGCCAGGCGGTTAAGCCAAGCAGCAATAAGCCAGGCGGTTAAGCCATGCATCAGAAGGCCAGGCGGTTAAGCCAAGTATCAGAAGGCCAGGCGGATAAGCCAAGTATCAGAAGGTCAGGCGGTTAAGCCAAGCATCAGAAGGCCAGGCGGTTAAGCCAAGCAGCAATAAGCCAGGCGGTTAAGCCAAGCATCAGAAGGCCAGGCGGTTAAGCCAAGCATCAGAAGGCCAGGCGGTTAAGCCAAGCATCAGAAGGCCAGGCAGTTAAGCCAAGCAGCAATAAGCCAGGCGGTTAAGCCAAGCATCAGAAGGCCAGGCGGTTAAGCCAAGCATCAGAATGCCAGGCGGTTAAGCCAAGCATCAGAAGGCCAGGTGGTTAAGCCAAGCATCAGAATGCCAGGCGGTTAAGCCAAGCAGCAATTAGCCAGGCGGTTAAGCCAAGCATCAGAAGGCCAGGCGGTTAAGCCAAGCATCAGAAGGCCAGGCGGTAAGCCAAGCAGCAATAAGCCAGGCGGTTAAGCCAAGCAGCAATAAGCCAGGCGGTTAAGCCAAGTATCAGAAGGCCAGGCGGTTAAGCCAAGTATCAGAAGGCCAGGCGGTTAAGCCAAGCATCAAAAGGCCAGGCGGTTAAGCCAAGCAGCAATAAGCCAGGCGGTTAAGCCAAGCATCAGAAGGCCAGGCGGTTAAGCCAAGCAGCAATAAGCCAGGCGGTCAAGCCAAGCATCAGAAGGCCAGGCGGTTAAGCCAAGCATCAGAAGGCCAGGCGGTTAAGCCAAGCATCAGAAGGCCAGGCGGTTAAGCCAAGCAGCAATAAGCCAGGCGGTTAAGCCAAGCATTATTAGGCCAGGCAGTTAAGCCAAGCATCAGAAGACCAGGCGGTTAAGCCAAGCATTATTAGGCCAGGCGGTTAAGCCAAGCATCAGAAGGCCAGGCGGTTAAGCCAAGCAGCAATAAGCCAGGCGGTTAAGCCAAGCATCAGAAGGCCAGGCGGTTAAGCCAAGCATCAGAAAGCTAGGCGGTTAAGCCAAGCATCAGAAGGCCAGGCGGTTAAGCCAAGCATCAGAAGGCCAGGCGGTTAAGCCAAGCTTCATAAGGCCAGGTGGTTAAGCCAAGCATCAGAAGGCCAGGCGGTTAAGCCAAGCAGCAATAAGCCAGGCGGTTAAGCCAAGCATCAGAAGGCCAGGCGGTTAAGCCAAGCATCAGAAGGCCAGGCGGTTAAGCCAAGCAGCAATAAGCCAGGCGGTTAAGCCAAGCATCAGAAGGCCAGGCGGGTAAGCCAAGCATCAGAAGGCCAGGCGGTTGAGCCAAGCATCAGAAGGCCAGGCGGTTAAGCCAAGCAGCAATAAGCCAGGCGGTTAAGCCAAGCATCAGAAGGCCAGGCAGTTAAGCCAAGCATCAGAAGGCCAGGCGGTTAAGCCAAGCTTCATAAGGCCAGGCGGTTAAGCCAATCATCAGAAGGTCAGGCAGTTAAGCCAAGCATCAGAAGGCCAGGCAGTTAAGCCAAGCATCAGAAGGCCAGGCGGTTAAGCCAAGCTTCATAAGGCCAGGTGGTTAAGCCAAGCATCAGAAGGCCAGGCGGTTAAGCCAAGCCGCAATAAGCCAGGCGGTTAAGCTAAGCATCAGAAGGCCAGGCGGTTAAGCCAAGCAGCAATAAGCCAGGCGGTTAAGCCAAGCATCAGAATGCCAGGCGGTTAAGCCAAGCATCAGAAGGCCAGGCGGTTAAGCCAAGCAGCAATAGGCCAGGCGGTAAAGCCAAGCATCAGAAGGCTAGGCGGTTAAGCCAAGCAGCAATAGGCCAGGCGGTAAAGCCAAGCATCTTAATTTCCTTACAACAATAAACTAAATAATTTCAAAACTTTACTGAAACTTATGCTAAAAAAAAAAATTTCCACTTTTTTTCTGTTTAAAAAAAAATCAAAACTTAACTGAAACTTATTTTAAAAAAAAGTTTTCCACTATATATTTTTTTTTCATTTTTGTATTTTTTATTTTTTTTTTCATTTTTGAATTTTTTTATTTTTTTTTATTTTTTTTTTTTTTGTATTTTTTTTTATTTTTTTCATTTTTTTTTCTATTTAAAACACCTTTTTATGTTCACTACACCAAACACTTAAGTTCCACCTTAATAGAAGTATTGGTCTCCATAACCCTGATTATTCTGTCCATCTTGGTTCCTCCGTCCATGATTGTTCCTTGGAGGCTCCTGATCATAAGTCCACCGTCCATGATTGTTCCTTGGAGGCTCCTGATCATAAGTCCACCGTCCATGATTGTTCCTTGGAGGCTCCTGATCATAAGTCCACCGTCCATGATTGTTCCTTGGAGGCTCCTGATCATAAGTCCAACGATCATCCCTTCCCCAGGGGTTGAATCCCCCAAATTCCCAGGGTTCCTCCTGCTGTGAGCACTGTCGGCGAAGTTCTTCATCGTAATCTCTTCGGTTCTGTTTGTCCACCAGAATAAGTTTAGCATTCACGACCTTCTTGTACTTCTCTCCGAAAGCGTCCTGTATGAACTCGGGTTTGTCCCTATGTCTGTCCGGGTGGCACATCATGGACAGCTCTTTGAAGGCTTTCATAATTTCAGCCTTCGTGGCTGTCTGTTCCACGCCCAAGACTTCATAATGACCTTTGTCTTCCCATTGCTTCTTTAGTGCTAGAGTATCATCAATGATTTTGAAATTTGTTTCCGATTTCTTTACCTTAACAGTTTCGAAGTCCTTTAGGGCAGCGTCGAAAAGGCCAAGTTTAAGAAGGTGCTTTCCTCGTACCATGTACGCTTTCCACCCTTCTACGCCTTTCTCGATGGCCTTGCAACAGTCCAGCACAATGTGCAGATGAGGAGGATTATCAGTGGCTGAGTTCACTTCAGCCCGAAGGGCATGCAAAAGAGCAGTTTCTTCATCCTTTTCCGTCTCGATATCCAAGGCTGCAGTGAAAATGTCCACAGCCTCTTTGAACTTGTTATTCATCTGAGAAAATAGTCCTTCCTTAAGTAAGTTTCCTCTCTTATTTTCATTTTCATTTATCAGTTTTATCTCTTCGTTTTCAGCTCTTATAGTTTTCAATAACTTCTCCTGTTCTTTCACTTGAAGATCCTTTTTGTTGATTTCGTTTTCGAGTTTTTGATAGTCAGACGTCTTTTCTAAGATTTCCTGTTCTTTCAATGCTTTCAATTCTTCCATTTCATTCCTCAATTGATTTAGAAGCTCAGTTTTTTCATCCTGCATTTTTGTGATTTTTTCATTTTC